>NC_029775.3:72204521-72225584 GCF_000817695.3 Arachis duranensis
GCCTTATATCTTTCCCATGCTTCATATAAATTTTCAGCATCCATTTGAGTGAATGTCTGCACCTCAGTCTTCAATCTTATGATCCTTTGAGGGGGATAAAATTTGGCAAGAAACTTGCTCACCAAATCATCCCAAGTGTTGATGCTCTCCTTTGGAAATATTTTTAGCCATTGAGTGGCTTTGTCCCTGAGAGAGAATGGGAACAACAGCAGCTTGTATATGTCAGGGTGCACTCTATTGCTCTTAACTGTGTCACAAATCCTCAAGAAAGTGGATAGATGTTGGTTTAGGTCCTCCAATGGTCCTCCTCCAAAAGAGCAGTTGTTTTGGACCAATGTGATGAGTTGTGGCTTTTTTGAACCAAAGTGATGAGTTGTGGCTTTAGTTCAAAATTGTTTGCATTGACATTAGGAGTAAGAATGCTACTTCCACAGTGTCTGGCATTTGCAAATGTGTAGGAAGCCAGTACTCTTCTTTGTTGTGGGTTATTGTTAGCTCCTCCTTCTGGTTGATTGGGATTTGATGGATCTCCTTCCATCTATTGGAATTCCTCCTCAGATTCTTCCTCTCCAACGATATTCTTCCCTCTTTCATCTATTCTTAATCTTCGAAGAGTTCTTTAGTCAATTTCAGAGAGGATAGGGGAAGATCTTCCTGTACCTGACATACAAACACACAACAATAAACACACAGATACAGAAAACCAGTGAAACTTCAATCTATTGCTAGAATGAGGTTTAGTTAGTTTAAGCAAAAATTCAAACAGTTAGTGTGTTAGTCAAAATTAAAGAAACAGAAAAGAAAAAGTGCTTGATCTAGACCTCCACTTCACTTAATCATTGTCAATCTATTTCAATCCCCGGCAATGGCGCCAAAAACTTGATGTGTGAAAAACGATCCAACACAAAACTCACCGGCAAGTGTACCGGGTCGCATCAAGTGATAAAACTCACGGGAGTGAGGTCGATCCCACAGGGATTGAAGGATTGAGCAATTTTAGTTCGGTGGTTGATTTAGTCAAGCGAATCAAGTATTGGTTGAGTGATTTTGTATCCAATAGTAAGTAAATAGCAGGAAATGTAAAGGGAGAGGGATGGATTGCAGAAATTAAAAAGAACTGAAAGTAAAAGAGCTGAATCTTAAAGAACAAGAAATTAAATGACTGAAACTTAAAGTGCAAGAAATGTAAATTGCAATAACTTAAAGTGCAAGAAATATAAATTGCTTGAATGGAAAAAGGGAGTTGAGGACTGGGAATTCAAAATTTAAGAAAGGGAAATTAAATTGCAGCAATTATCAAAGCAAGAGATGAATTGAAATTGTCTAGATCTCAAATAGAAATGGAAATTTGATTGCAGCAGTGGTTCAATAGAAGCACCAAAAGGAAAATTGGATCCCAGTACTCCAGAGACTAGATAGCAAAGTCTAGATCTCAATTGCCTTCCCAGATCCAAGTTCACAAAGCAATTAACAAGAAATTAAAGAAGAAGTAGCAAAGAAAATGTAATTGAACTCAATTGTGCAGCAAGGAGATTAAAGAGATCTTGAATGGAGATTGAGACAGAAATTCCTCAATTATTCACACCCAAGACTCAAACAAGAATAGTAAAAAGTGCTTAAGCAAGAACAAGGAAGAAGATAGATCAATTCTCCTCCCCAATTCTCTCAAATCTCAGTTCCTAGCTCTCAATGAAGTCTCAAAATTAAAAATCAAAAGAAGGTTCAAAAGTCAAAAAGTAAAAAGGGCCGTCCTAATTACATCAAACTATCTCCTATTTATACACTTTCTATTCTTGGATTTTGGAATTTGGATGGGCTTTTGATTTGGTGAAGAAATGAATTAAATTGGATTTTTAATCCAATTTTCAGCTTGGTGTGTGTGATGCTGCAGGATGCTGCCCTGCCCTTGTGGAGGGCAGGGCAGAGTTTTCATGGTGCGCCAGATGCTGCTCGTGCGCGCTGCTGCTGGCTGAGACTCACCTTGGTGCGCCCAATCTTGTGCGCTGGCCATGCACCACAAAAATGCTGCCCTGCCCTTGTGGAGGGCAGGGCAATGTTGCCAATGGTGAGGTTCCAAGTTCGAAACTTGGTGGAGGCACACGCTGCTTCTTTTTCTTTGGTTTTCTTAGCACCAAAGTAATGCTTAGTTCCTTTCTTCCTCATGGTGCCGTGTTCGATCCTGGGAGAATGAAAGCAAGCCAATTTTTGCTTGATTTTATTGTGCTTGAGCGATACTCCTTTCCTCTTTGTCCTTGGGTTCGAAACCCATATGAAGCATTATGAAGCAATTTCTTTTGAATTGTTCTTGGGTGAAGCCCGATATTGCTCTTGAGGAGGGCAGGGCAGAGTTTTTGCTCCCTTTGGTCCTTGGCATCAAATTGTGCTCTGCCCTTGTTGTGGGCAGGGCAGTGTTGCTTTTCAAAGTTTGGCTCATTATGTTGCTCTCCTGGAGGGCAGTGTGCCCTTGTGGAGGGCAATGTTTGCTTCCTCCTTCTATGCGCCACATTCTTTTTTCCTTGGGCCACGCTTTCTTAAGTCACAGTTTTCTTCTTTTCTTCCTTTCTTCACCTACAAGAAACCAAAACAACCACTCAAAGTATCTCTAAATTCATAAGGTTTATAATTCATTAAAAATCAATTAATTCTTGCTCAAACCTCATGATTTAGCATCAATTTAATGGTGGTTGTTTGATTTAAAGAAGTTATGCATTTTCATTCCAAATTACTTACTTAGGATGCAAGAAAGTGCATAAAGACTAGTAAAATAAGTGAAATTAGCTTAAAAAAATGAGTATATGATGACCTGTCATCAACCGACCTTCCAACACTTAAGGCTTTGCACCGTCCTCGGTGCCATTGACGATTGGATTTTCTATCGGTAAAGAAATTTACAAATATAATCGCGTTGTAAGTATAGTTTCTAAACTAACAGAAAATCCTTTCGTACAAAAGTTTTGTTTGTCACTTAAGCAAACCCAATAAAAATAAATAACCGAAGTATTCAAATCTCAGGTTGTCTTCTCAAAGAATTGCAGGGAACTATGATTTATTATTGGTTATGGAAAAATATATATTTGTGGGTTTTTTGAAATAGGGAACAAGTAATTTAAATGACAAGAAAAATAAATCAATAATTAAGAAAACTGTTGGCAAGGTATGAGAACTGGAATTCCTATCCTAGTTATCCTTATCAGGTGTGATAAAATTTGGTTTTAATCCCGCTTAGTTATCCCTTATTAAATAAAGGGAAGCCAAGTGGACTAATTAAATTGATCCTCAAGTCCTAGTCAACTTTAGAGCGATACAAATCAATCAGCAATTGCCAATTTCAACCACTACTGAGTTTGATAACTCAAGTGTTACCAATTAATTAACCCAAGCCAAAAGGGAAAATAAATCATAAATAGAGCAAAACAATCATGAGTCTGAAATACCTCAAATTATATTAATTAAGAAAATCCTAACATGAAAAGTTCATAAGCCAATTTGGCAACATAAGTCATGAATAAATAAAAGCATTAAAATATCTAAAAGTAGAAGAGAAGTCAAAATAAAGGAATATTGAACTTGTGATTTAAGAAGATGAAATCTTAATCCTAATAGAAATCCTAATCCTAATCTTAAGAGAGAGGAGACAACCTCTCTCTCTAAAAACTACATCTAAGAACTAAAAATTATGAATTATGAATGTTGTATCCGTTTGGATGCATTCCTCCACTTTATAGCCTCTAATATGTGTATTTTGGGACGAAAACTGGGTCAAAAACAACCCAAAAATTGTTGATTGTGAAATCTGTCACGTACAGGTCGCTGCAAAGTCACGCGGAAGCATCGTCCACGCGTTCGCGCAGATTGGGTTTTCGCTAGGTGACGCGTTCGCGTGATCCAAACATTCGCGTTGCCTGGTTTCGGAGCAATGATGCGAGCAGAAATTGGCAAATTAAAAATTATTAAAATATATACGTTGCAAGTATAGTTCTTAACTCGCCCGAAATTCACTTATCAATTTAGAAAGGTGTCACAGAAATTTAAAATTAAAATATTGGGAGTATGAATCCCAGGTCGTCTCCTAACGAGTTGCAGGAAAGTGTGTTATTTTATTAATCAGATGTTTTCAGAAAAAAGGTTTGAGTTGAGTAAACGGGAAATTAAATTGGAGAATTTGAATAATACAAATAAAAACCTTGACTGGGAGTTGATTAGTTGGAAGTCCCGCTGTTGTTGGATTACTCTCTAGATTAATTGATAATTAAAGGTTATCCTGTTTAGTTATCTCTTACTAGGTAAGGGAAAGTGAAACAAGTTGGGATGCTATGCCCGTTCACAAGTTGTAACCCACTTAATCAAAAGGGATTGGTGTTAGTGACTAGAGGGCAAGCCAACAATAACCCAATTATAATCTTTCTTTCAAGCCTTCCAACTCAAGGGTTCCTTTCAATAAACTCCCCATCAAGTTAGGGAACTACTCGCTCATTGTGAATGTAAAATTCATAACATATGAAAAGGAATTAAGGAAAGACATTGTAAATAAAAATAAAAAATAATCAATTGAAAATAAAAGTAATCCTTGTATTAAATAATCCTAAAAATATTCCAATGGTAAAATTAAACAAAGCAAAGGACATGGAAGAGTAAAGCCAAGTAAAGAAAACGAACTAGAATGATGAAGTCTTGATGAGGTAATAACTCTTCTCAGTATCCCAATGCAATAAGTGGTAGAAAAATAAAATCCTAAGAACTATGAATGTCTAGAGAGAAAAATCTAGAGGAGGAGTAAAAACTAGATCTAAAACTAAAACTCTGTAGAATGAATGTTGTCTCTAGTTTCTGCATGTTCTCTGGCTCTAGTCTGCTGTTCTGGGCCGAAAACTGGGTCAAAATAGGGCCCAAAATTGCCCCCAGCGAATCCTACAGATTATGCAGATCACGCACGTCACGCGATCGCGTCATCCATGCGAATGCATCATTCGCGTTTTTCCCTGCCACGCGTTCGCGTCATCCACGCCTCCGCGTCACTTGTGCTTTTTCATTCCGTGTGGTCGCATGAGCCATGCGGCCGCGTCACTGTGATTTCTTCTCTTTCGTACGAACGCGTGAGCCATGCGGCCGCGTCACTTCTCGCTGGTTATCTCCTCAATTTCTTGTGTTCCTTCCATTTTTGCTAGCTTCCCTTCCATTCTCCAACTCATCCATGCCCTATAAAGCCTGAAACACTTAACACACAGATTACAACATCAAATGGGATAAAGAAGAACTAAAATGATAATTAAAAAGTCTCTAGGAAGCAATTTTCAACTATGTAGTAATTTCAGGAAGGAAATATAAATGCATGCTAAATTAATGAATAAGTGGGTAAGGATCATGATAAAACCACATAATTAAACACAATATAAACCATAAAATAGTGGTTTATCAACCTCCCCACACTGAAACATTAGCATGTCCTTATGCTTAATTGAAGGAGATAAGATAAATAAGTGTGAACATGTAGAAACTCATGCAATGCATTGCAACCTATATATATGAATGCAACTATATGATTCTTGCCTACTTGATCAAAAGTAAATAAGCTCTTCAAAACAATTACAAATCAAATTCCACTAATTCTATCATTATACAGTAAAACAGATAAAAGTGCAAGAAGATAGCTCATGAAAGCATGGAACATGGAAATTCAAGCATTGAACCCTTACTGATGATGTATGTACGCTCTAATCTCTCTAGTGTATAGGGTAATCACTCTATCCTTCTCTAATCATGCTCTCTAACTTTTGTTTTTCTCCTAACCAATCAACAACAGTTAATATGCCAATGCAAATATCATGAGGTCTTTTCAAGGTTGTAATGGGGCCAAGGTATGGATAGGGATACATATATGGTTAAGTGAGCTTATAAATTGAATCTTTAATTAACCCAGCTTTAACCAAACCTATATATTTTATATAACTTTAGAATTCATACCTAACTACCCAGAATTCCCTTTTACATTCCATACTCATGTATTAATTTTATCATATGTGCATTGATCTTTGAATTTTTAATTCAGCATTGGGTAATTTTGTCCCCTTATTTATTTATTGATTTTTTTTATAAAAATAAACATAGCTTATCAATGCACATAGATTTTTAATTCTTATAGTTTCACATGAGTAGGTATCCAAATTCCCATTGTATTATCATGATACATTCCCTTAATAACTTTTGTTCCCACAAATTCCCATACTTAACTAGCATACACAATTCTATCTTAAGCTAACCAAAGATTCAATTTGGGATATACAATTATTTTTCCGCTTAAGGTTAGTAATGTGGTAAAATATAGAACAAATGGGATTTAAATGTTCAAAGTGGTTAACAAAGGTAATTAAAAAGGGTAGGCTTAATTTGGATAAGTGAGTTTAAATAAATAATGGCCTCAATCACATGGAAGCATATAAACATAATAAATATTGGACATATAGGATGAAACAAAATATAGATTACAATCATAGAGAAGTAAACACACAAGAATAAAATAATTATGCTTAAATAATGTAACCATGCATAAAGGCTCAAATTTTCACAGGTTGTGTGTTCTTTAGCTCAAAAATCATGTTCCAAATACAACTTCAAGCAATTTTAACATAAGAGTTTTGATTAAAATTAGTGAAATTTTGTTCCAAAGATAGCTTTTTAGAAGAAACTTATTGTCTTTTCAATCAAGTAGAACATGCATGCAACTAACCTATTACTATGGAATTTATCCTATTTTATAAAAGAAAGAAAATCTAACTAAAATATCCTAATTTATTGGTGCTAGGGAAGAGAAATTACCTCCAGAAGTTAGGTACTGACCGACCTCCCCACACTTAAGGTTTTGCACCGTCCTCGGTGCCATCTGTCAGGAACAATGGTGGGCTGGTAGCAGTGTCTCCATAGTCGGGACCGTCATGGCTCCCTGTGCTGGTAAAGGAAGTGGAGTCCGGGGTGTCTGAATCTCTGCAATCTCCTCTAAGCAGCTTGGTGCACAAAATTGCAATCACACTTTTGCAATCCGCACAACTAACCAGCAAGTGCACTAGGTCGCCCAAGTAATACCTTACGTGAGTAAGGGTTGATCCCACAGAGATTATTGGTTTGAAGAAAGCTATGTTTATTTTATTATTCTTAGTCAGAATTTCAATTAAAATTATCAGTTTGAATTATTAGAAAAATAAAAGAGCGTGAATTAATTACTTGTAATGCAGTAATGGAGAATATGTTGGAGTTTTGGAGATGCTTTGTCTTATGAATTCCTGTAATGTAATATTCAACTCAATTCCAAAGTGCAAAGTTCCTTCCATGGCAAGCTGTATGTAGGGTGTCACCATTGTCAGTGGCTACCTCCCATCCTCTCAGTGAAAACGGTCCAGATGCTCTGTCACAACACGGCTAATCAGCTGTTGCTTTTCGATCATGTTGGAATAGGATACATTGATCCTTTTGCATTTGTCATCACTCCCAACAATCGCGAGTTTGAAGCTCGTCACAGCCATTCAATCCTTGAATTCTACTCGGAATACCACAGACAAGGTTTAGACTTTCCGGATCCTCAAGAGTGGCCGCCATTAATTCTAGCTTATACCACGAAGATTCTGATTAAGGAATCTAAGAGAAGCTCATTCAATCTGATGTAAAATGGAGGTGGTTGTTAGGCACACGTTCATGGATTGAGGAAGGTGATGAGTGTCACGGATCATCACCTTCTTCATAATTAAGCGCGAATGAACATCTTAGATAGGAACACACACATTTGAATGGAAAAATAGAAACAATTGCATTAATTCATCGAGACACTGCAGAGCTCCTCACCCCCAACAATGGGGTTTAGAGACTCATGCCGTCAAAGTGTATAAAATTCAGATCTGAAAATGTCATGAGGTACAAAATAAGTCTCTAAAAGTTGTTTAAACAGTAAACTAGTAACCTAGGTTTACAGAAAATGAGTAAACTAAGATAATTGGTGCAGAAATCCACTTCTGGGGCCCACTTGGTGTGTGCTGGGGCTGAGACTTAAGCCTCTCACGTGCTTGGGCTGTTTCTGGAGTTGAACGCCAGGTTGTAACGTGTTTTGGGCGTTGAACTCCAACTTGTAACTTGTTTCTGGCGCTGGACGCCAGACTGCAACATGGAACTGGTGTTGAACGCCAGTTTATGTCGTCTATCTTTCCGCAAAGTATGGACTATTATATATTGCTGGAAAGCCCTGGATGTCTACTTTCCAACCCAATTGAGAGCGCGTCAATTGGACTCTTGTAGCGCTAAAAAATCCATTCCGAGTGCAGGGAGGTCAGGATCCAACAGCATCAGCAGTCCTTTTTCAGCCTAAATCAGATTTTTGCTCAGCTCCCTCAATTTCAGTCAGAAAATACCTGAAATCACAGAAAAATACACAAACTCATAGTGAAGTCCAGAAATATGATTTTTGTCTAAAAACTAATGATATTCTACTAAAAACTAATTAAAACATACTAAAATCTACATGAAATTACCCCCAAAAAGCGTATAAAATATCCGCTCATCACAGCTCTCTGAGGTGTTTGAAACGGCATTGGTTGAGGCGCTCTCGGAGCTTTGCTTTCTTTTCATGTTGATCCAACCGCTTCAGTATTTTATGCAGCAGTTGACTAGTAGATGGTGGAGGAGCTGCAGCATCCTCTGTGGACTGGCTGGTAGTGGCAAGTTGTAGCCTGAGATATCTTCCGTTAGGGACATACTGATCATCCCGTGGAAGAATGGCTTTGGTGTCTCCAGCTCTGTAGGATACTCCGGCTGCTGAGATAAGATCAGAGACCAATGCGAGGAAAGGTAGGTTGCCCGCGATCTGCACATGTTCCATAGCATTCCAGATATGTCTTGGTAAATTAAGAGGTTGGTCTGTGAGGATGCACCATAGTAGAACGGCCATGTCTGTTGTGAAGGAGGACTCATGAGTACTCAGAAAGACGTAATGGGACATAATCTGTGACCATACATGAGCCTCTAAGGTGAGTGCAGAAGCCGAGATTCCCTTAGGACGGGAACGATGGTATCCAAAGATCCATTTACTGCCAGGTCGAGCGATAACTCTGAGAACAACGTCCCAGTCAAAGGTGTATGCCTGGTGCTTGATTGCGGCTTTCTGAAAGGCGTCCAATCCTTCTAGAGCAAGTGGGAGATCTAAAGCTTGCTGTATGGCCTCTTCTGTAATGGGGACTTGCTTTTGGCGTAAATAGAGGGACTGCAGAGTTGGCAGGTGGAAGTTGGAGTAGAACTCAACAACCCAAGAAAGATTAACCTGTCGTGGGTGTCTCTGTAAGAATCCCCAATGTCTTTGTGCAATTTGTGGCTCAACAAATTCAGCGATACGAGGCGAAAGGATAAGAAGGTGAGTTGTTGTGATTTCGAGCTGCCAGAATAGGAAACATCTACTCACAGTAGCGATTTGGGAATCGTGCAGTGTCCTTGGCTGGGAAGGCTCTCTCCTTTTCATCAACCTTGATAATCCTTTTAATTCTTTTTGTTGAGGGCTTGACTCTAGTTGAAGAAGGTCCTGCCACTAATGCTCTCTTCGTTCCTTTCCTTGCCGTGGGTTTAGGGGTAGCTTTCTCTTTGCCTTTCTTGGTGGCCATTCGAAAAAAGGAAAGAGAAAGTAAGTTAAATCCAAAGAAATAAAGCAAGGAAGGGGATAGAGTGAGTGAAAATCAGTGCACAGTAAAGATGAATGAAATAAACACATGGTCATGACAACATGTGAAAAGATCAAGAAAGGGAATTGAATAAGTGCACTATAGGGAAGTAGACGCAAGATGTTTATTGGCATGCCGGCAAGGGCATGAGTAGCATAGATCAAGCATCACTTCATAACAAACTATCACATTTGTATTGGCAATTAAATTTAGTTAATAAAATAGTAAGGGGAATTTGTGAAAAACATGCTTTGAATAGTAGGAAGTATAAAAGAGAAGTGCATAATGCCATATGGGCTTTTTCACAAACACATAGCATGCGTGGTAAATAAGGTATAGAAAGTATTAAAGCAAACATGCAAGCAACCCTTTAAAGAAAATAATATATAATTGCCAAATAATTTGCAACAATCCACAAGCATATAATAAGGAATAAGGACTCAAATAAATTTCTAACACCATGTAAAAAGGAAAGAAGAAAAAAGAAAATATGGATAAAGAATAGAAAAAGAAAAGAAAAGAAAATAACATATAAAATAGGAAGAATGATAGAAAAGGAAGGAGGGAAGAAGAAAATAAAACCTTGTTAATGGAGGTGAGAAAGAGAGAGAGTGAAAGGTGAGATAGAAGGAAGAAGGGAGAAGGAAGAAATAATGAGGGAAAAGAAAAATTAGGATTTGGAGGAGAGAAAGATAAGATATTTTGGCAATTTAGGTTGAGCTGTACGGCGCAAGCGACGCGGCCGCGTGGGGCACGCGTTTGCGTGATTGCACTTTAATTTAGTTGGCGCGGTCGCGTTGGTCACGCGGTCGCGTGACCCATATTATGCTTCTGGCGCGAGTACATCCTCGCGCCTACACAACTCTATGTTCAAATTGATATATTTACCAAATTTGGGGTGACGCGATCGCGTGGGGCATGTGATTGCGTGAGTGGGCTTCAGAAGGGATGATGCGGACGCGTCAGCGATGCGGTCGCGTGATAGGGTTGGTGCGTCCAACACCATTCCAACACCACTCTCGCACAATATTTTGTTGTGCACCCCTTTTTACGTCGAAAATCAGGGTACGCGGCCGCGTGGGGCACGCGGTCGCGTGGGAGGCCATTATTCCCATTTGACGCGGACGCGTCAGCGACGCGGTCACGTGGGACGATTTGTGCCACTGGCACGCCTCCAGCCATGCACCAGCGTGACTCTCTGTTCGTTTTTATTTTCTCCCATCTCCTTGCGACACGGACGCGTCACTGATGCAGTCACGTCGCGTGGCATTTTTTTTTTTGAAAAAGTATGCAAATGCAGATGCACGAAATATGCTGATAAAGAGAAGAGTTATTAAGTAGAAAAAAGAAAAATAAAGAAAAGAACGATCATACCATGGTAGGTTGTCTCCCACCTAGCACTTTGCTTTAACGTCCGTAAGTTGGACGCTCCACTAGCTCAATCTTCTGCCATGTGGGGATCTTCCAAGAGGAAGATCTCAAGCTCCTTGTTTTTCTGCATCTTCTCGCCATGGTACAGCTTCAGACGTTGTCCATTAACTTTGATAAGTTCAGAGCTTGAAGGATGGCTTAGGTGATAAACTCCGTATGGTTCGGCCTTCTCTACTCTGTATGGACCTTCCCATCTTGATCTTAACTCGCCTGGCATGAGCCTCAGTCGAGATTTGTAGAGGAGGACTAAATCCCTAGGCTGGAACTCTTTTCTCTTGATGTGCTGATCATGTACAGCCTTCATCTTCTCCTTGTATATTCTCAAGTTCTCATAAGCTTCTAGGCGAAGGCTCTCCAGTTCTTGCAGTTGCAACTTCTTTTTAGCTCCGGCTTCCTCAATTCCCATGTTGCACTCCTTGACTGCCCAAAAGGCTCTGTGCTCTACTTCAACTGGGAGATGACAAGCTTTTTCATAAACTAAGCGGAAAGGGCTCATCCCAATGGGTGTTTTATATGCTGTCCTGTATGCCCATAGTACATCTTGTAGCCTGGTGCTCCAGTCTTTTCTATGAGGTTTGACTATCTTCTACAAGATACGCTTTATCTCTCTATTTGACACCTCGGCTTGTGATGAGCGGAAAATTTGTACGCTTTTTGGCATTGTTTTTAGGTACTTTTTAGTAAGTTCAAGCTACTTTTATGGATGTTTTCATTAGTTTTTATGTTAAATTCACATTTCTGGACTTTACTATAAGTTTGTGTGTTTTTCTGTAATTTCAGGTAATTTCTGGCTGAAATTGAGGGACTTGAGCAAAATTCTGAAAAAGGCTGAAAAAAGGACTGCTGATGCTGTTAGAATCTGACCTCCCTGCACTCGAAATGGATTTTCTGGAGCTACAGAACTTCAAATGGCGCGCTCTCAACGGCGTTGGAAAGTAGACATCCAGAGCTTTCCAGCAATATATAATAGTGTCTTGTTCTAAGTTTGGTGTCAATTGCATGTTTTTCCTTGTCTTTTAATTTTTCGAATTGCATGTTCTTGTTCTTCCTTGATCTTCAATTTGTTCTTGTCAATTTTTCCTGTTTGATCTTTGGTTTGTCTTGTTCTGTGTCTTTTCTTGTTTTTCTTATGCTTTTTCAAAACATTAGTTTTCAAAAAAAAAATTTATTCTTATCTATAAAAATAATACATCTTTAAAATACGTTACATCTTTAGCTCAGTTGGTTATAGCGTTGGCTTATGTTCTTGGCAATTGGGTATCTTCTTTTTAAAATCTTTTCTTCAAAAATATTTTTTTCTTGATTTAATCTTGTGCCAAACTTTAAGTTTGGTGTTTTCTTGTTGATCTTTCTTCAATTTTCGAAAATTTATCTTGGTTTTCCAAAAATTTTAAGTTTGGTGTTCTTTCTTTTGTTCTTGGTGTTCTTGTGAATCTTCAAGGTGTTCTTTTCAAGGTGTTCTTGAGTCTTTCTTGTGTTTTGATCTTAAAATTTTTAAGTTTGGTGTTCCTTGGAGTTTTCCCTCCAAAATTTTTAAAAATAAGGAGCATTAGATCTAAAAATTTTAAGTCTTGTGTCTTTTGTGTGTTTTCTCTTTCATCATAAAATTCAAAATTCAAAAAAAAAAATCTTTTCTAACTAATTTTAAACTATATTTTCGAAATTTTTATATAAAAATTCAGATTTTAATTTCAAAATTTTTCAATTCTTATCCTTTTATGTTTAAAAAAAAATTTATATATATATATCTTTTTCAAATTTACGTTTTAAAATTTTATATATATATATATATATCTTTTTC
This sequence comes from Arachis duranensis, assembly GCF_000817695.3. NCBI lineage: Eukaryota > Viridiplantae > Streptophyta > Magnoliopsida > Fabales > Fabaceae > Arachis > Arachis duranensis. Next base: position 72,217,440 of record NC_029775.3, read on the forward strand.
AAAATATTCTAACCCCTTTCTCTCCCCTCAAATTTTCGAAAATATTCATAAACTTTTTCAAATTTTTTATAAATTTTAATTTTTAATTTTCTTTCTTTATTTATTTTACTTTTATTTCGGTTTTTGTTTTATTTTATTATTTCAAAAATTATTTTTATAATAAAATAGACAATATCAACATCCATATCATCTCCCTTGCTCCATCATGGAACTAAGTGGAAATGAACAGTCCAGGAGGACTCTGGGGTCATATCCTAACCCCACTACTGCTTCATATGGGAGTAGTATCTGTATACCCTCTGTTCCGAGGGTTACCTGAAACTGTAGGTCGATCTCGGATGAGATCTTCTATGTTGGTCGGAGCCGATGTGTCCGGCAGGTGCACGGCGGCCGGAGCTGGTGTGTCTGACTTGTTGGACTTGGTGGTGGTGCTGATCCTTTGTCCCCGGAGGGTGGGGGGTACCTACAAGGGACTCCGATGCTTAAGTTATCAAGGGTATTAAGCAGGTATTGAGTAGAATCAGAGTATGAGTTATACCTGGGTGCTCCAGTGTATTTATAATAATGAGATGTGGCCTCCTGTGGATAAGATAAGTTAGTTATCTTATCTTTATCTTTATCTTTAAGTGAGGTCATCTTATCTTCAAGGGAACCGCCTTTATCTTTCTGGGCTTTGGCTGCCTTTAGATTGGGCTGTGTTCCTTCGTTTTGGGCCTACTTTGGGCTCCTTTGGCAATCTGGCCGAGCTCTTTGAGAAGAGGTCGGGCATTTGGCCGAGCTCTTTGAGAAGAGGTCGGATAGTCTGACCTGAAGAGGTCGGTCGGCTTGTCGCTAAACATCCTGGGTCGGACAGCTTGACCCAGGGTATGAACAGTGCTCCTGCTTGAGTTCGATCTTTCCATGAGATCATGCTTTTCAGAGCTTCGATCTCTTTGGAAGTCGTGCTCAAGCATCTGTCTGGCTTGTTTCTTCATTGCTTTGCAATCTTTGTAGATTTTCTAGAGGTTTGGTACTTCACAGTCCAACCTCTTTTGAGTGGTAGCGTGGGTTTTCTACCCTTGCCTTCTGGATCACGCCTTGCTTTAAGTTTGTGTTGAAGATCATACTTGCACCTCTTCTTTAGCTGACGTCGACCTGTATGGCTTTGCCCCTGCTTGAAGTTCGGACTTTTCCGTGAGACCGTGCTTTCAGAGTTTCGATCTCTTCGGGGAAGTCGTGCTCAAGCATCCTGACTTTGGTTGATCTTTTGAATAGTTTCTCCTTGTGCGAGTCTGATATTGCCCCTTTTACTTTGTTGAGGGGACTTTTTCAGCCTTCTTCCGACTTGTTTGTCTTCGCTGTTCGGGCTTTTTAGTCATAATCCAACAACTTTTTAGGTAGTGTTTCGATGGGGAACCTCTTTATAGTTTGTTTTGGATGACTTTTTAGCTCCGTCTTTGATTTGTGCTTTTGCCTTTTAAGAAGTGTCTTTTTCCAAGACTTCGTATTTTTTAGCAAAGCATTTCTGGCCTTCTTCTGGCCATTGCGAGATGTCTTTGTCCTTTTTTGTGGATCTTTGTAGAGTGTAGGTACTTTATTGTCCGACCTCTTTTGATCACTTCTGGTTTCGTCCACTTTCTGCTTGGTCGAGGTGGTCCTTGGGGCTAATTTGTCCGACGACTTTTTAGTGTTTTCGTAGAACACTTTTTAGTCATTCTGAACAGTTTTTGATAGCCTTGTCGTAGAGCCGTGGCTTTTTGGGCAGAGCTATGTCTGTTTTAGCGCACGTTTTTTGTTGGTCCAACTTCTTCTTGTCGGTCCAAGCTGTAGCTTTCGTTGGTCCGACTTCTTCGTATCGGTCCAAGCTGTAGCTTTCGTTGGTCCGACTTCTTCTTGTCGGTCCAAGCTGTTGCTTTTGTTGGTCCGACTTCTTCTTGTCGGTCCAAGTTGCTATAACCCTCTTTTTTGGACCTCATTTGGCTCTCTTTCAGGGGTTACTTTTGTAGCTTTTGGGCCGACTTTGTCATGTCAGACCCTGTCGAGTTGCTTGGTAATCCTCTTTCTTGGACCTTGTTCAGGTCTCTTTCAGGGATTATCTTTGTAGCTTTATATTTTGGGCCGACTTCGTCATGTCGGGCCCTATCGAGTTATTTGGTAATCCTCATTCTTGGACCTTGTTCAGGTCTCTTTTAGGGATTACCTTTGTAACTTTTTGTAGGAGTCCGACTTCATCATGTCGGTCTCTTCTGAGTTATGTCTGTAATCCTCTTTCTTGGACCTTTGTCAGATCTCTTTCAGGGATTACTTTGATAACTTTTTAGTGGTAAGAGTCCGATTTGGTTATGTCGGTCTCCTTTAAGTTATTTTTTGTAGTCCTCTTTCTTGGATCTTTGTCAGATCTCTTTCAGGGACTACTTGTTTAACTTTTTGTTTTGGGCTGACTTTGTTATGTCAGTCCCTTCTAAGTTAAAGTAATCCTCTTTAATAGGGTTGGCCAGACCTCTTTCCAGGGTTTACTTATAACTTGGTTGACTTGGTTCGACTTCTTAACATTCGACCAATCCTTAAGTTATTATTTTAGCGATCCGTAAGACCTCGTCAGGTTCTTTTTTAGATCACTTTCGATAACTTCTTACATTATTCTGTGTTCATCTTTGCCGATTTGTAGAAAGTGGTTGTCATCTCTAGATCGTCCTTTGGGTGAATCGCGTTTTCACCTTTATTGGACGGTTGTCTTTATCGTGATCGTGCAGTGAAATTGTTTTTCACTTTCTGTCGATCTGTTGCTTTATAATCAGGCGATGAACTTTGCTTTCACTTTTTTGCCGACCTTGTTGAAATCGGGTGATGAATTCTGGTTTCATCTTTGCCGACTTTTATCATGATCGGGCGGTGAATTTGGTTTTCACCCCGCCGACCTTGTCGTGATCCGGCAGTAAAATTTGCGTTTCAGATTAATGCGTCTTGGTATAGCAGTGAATTTTGTTTTCACTTTGTCGAAATCAAATGATGAATTCAGTTTTCATCGTGGTCGGGCGGTGAAGTTAGTTTTCACCTTGCCGACTTGTCGCTTTGTAATCGGACGATGAGTTTGGTTTTCATCTTGCCGACTTTGTTGTAATCGGGCGGTGATTTTGGTGTTTCACCTTGCCGACCTGCCGTAGTCGGGCGTCTTGGTAGGAAAATTTTTAGGGAATCTGCAATCTTTTAAACAATAATATAAAGATAAGAGTGTGTACATGTTAGTACTTACCTTTCTAGGTTGGGCAATTTTTTTGGATCTCGGCCTGGTGCCCTTTTTAGATTGCAGGCATGCCATGACCTTGGTAGCTCTTGCCCTTCGAGTTCGGACAGTCTGTAGCAACCTTTCCCCAGTTCTTCTAAACAACTTGGTATGGTCCTTTCCAGTTGGCTGCTAGCTTTCCTTCTCCAGGTCGAGTTGTTTCGATATCATTTCGGATTAGGATGAGGTTGTTGTTGGCAAAGCTTCGCTGTACGACCTTCTGATTGTATCTTGAGGCCATTCGACGTTTTAACGCCTCTTTCTTGATCGGAGCTCTCTTTCGGACTCTTGGAAGTAGGTCGAGTTCTTTCCTTTGGATTTGGGAGTTGACCTCTTCATTGTAGAAGATCATTCTGGGGGATCCTTCTTTAATCTCTACTGGGATCATTGCCTCCATTCCGTAAATCAATCGGAAGGGTGATTCCCCCGTGGTGAAGTGTGGAGTTGTCCGATATGCCCATAGGACTTGTGGGAGCTCTTCAGCCCAAGCTCTTCATTTTAACTTAGCTAGTATGACTTTGTTGGTAGCTTCTGCTTGTCCATTGGCTTGTGGGTGTTCTACGGATGTGAATTGGTGCTTGTAATAATGTTTCTGTACAAGAATTTCTGACTTCTTTGAGCAGTGGCACTAGCTAGGCGCTCTGCCTCAATCCATTTTATGAACACCCCTACAATGAGGAACTTGACTTGTCCCAATCCTTGGGGAAATAGTCCGAGGAGGTCGAGTCCCCTCTTTGCGAACGGCCAAGGTGATGTTACACTGATGAGCTCCTCTAATGGGGCAATGTGGAAGTTGGCATGCTTTTTGATGTAAAACTTTGACTTTGTATTTGGGTTTTTGCTCCGTTGGGGTTTTCCTTTTACTGTTGTATCTGACACCTGATATTTTGCTGTTATTGTTCGAGTTGTTGCCCGAGTTGTTTGGTAGTAACCCCATAATTGACCTATGTTTTTGAGATGTATACTAAGATCCCGGACGGCATGTCTAATTGGCTGGATTCCATAGTTTTTTAATGCGTGTTACTGTGGCTGACCCTGAGTACATCCCTAAGATTGACTTGTTGTGGTCTTGTGATGTAGCCTGGATGAGGCTTCTGTTATTGCCCCCTAGTTTGGTGTTGGCTAGTTTTGAAAATGCATAAGCTCGGGCGTTCTGCTCCCGAGGTATGTATCGGACCTCATATCCCCGAATTGTCCGAGCTGTTGGTGCTGGCTGGTTTTGAAAGTGCATTAGCTCGGGCATTCTATGTTTCTATGTGTCGGACTTCATTTTCCCCGATTTGTCCGAGCTGTTTTCTGTTTTTGTCCAGGGTCCCCCGAATTGTCCAAGATGTTTTTTGATTTTGTCCAGGGTCCCCCGAATTATCTAAGCTGTCCTCTGTAGGATTCTTCCAGCTAAGTTTATTTTCTGTAGGATGTCTTTTTATGGGCTGGTTGGTCCGAACTCTGATAGTGTGAGCTTGAAAGTATGGGTGGAGTCATCGAGAGGTGAGTATGAGGGTGTAGGCAAACTTTTTCTATCTGTTGATGGTTTAGTTCGGTCCCTTGTAGAGCTTTGCTGATGAAGTAGCCGGGTTGTTGCCCACTTTTCATCTTGACTAGTGCTGAGGCTATTGCCTAACTTCCCACTACGAGGTGTAATGAGTTCTTCACTTTCCTATGGTCTGGAAAGAATGGGTGATTTCCCCAAGAATTTTGAAATCTCGGAAGGCTTGTTCGTACTCCGTTGTCCTTTTCAACTCGTCCGACCTTTTTGGTGTGAGGTGGACGTTCAACTCGTTCGACCTCTTTGGTGTGAGGTAGATGTTTAACTCGTCCAACCTCTTTGGTGTGAGGTGGACTTTCAACTCGTCCGACCTCTTTGGTGTGAAGTGGACCATCAATTCACCCGATATCTTCGGTTTGAGGTGGCCTTCAATTTGTCCGACCTCTTTGGTGTAAGGTGGACCCTAAACTCGCCCGATATCTTTGGTGTGAGGTGGACCTTAAACTCGTGTCCGACCTCTTTGGTGTGAGGTAGACCCTCAACTCTTCCGACCTCTTTGGTGTGAGGTGGACCTTCAACTTTGTTCGACCTCTTTGGTGTGAGGTGGACCTTCAACTCGTCCGACCTCTTTGGTGTGAGGTGGACCTTCAACTTTGTCCGACCTCTTTGGTGTGAGGTGGACCTTCAACGCGTCCGACCTCTTTGGTTTTGGATTAGGCGAGGTGGTGGGATCTTCTCAATATTGCATATTTCTCGGTAGACATCCACAAGAGACACCCAAAGGGGTGTAATTGTGGTATTTTCTAGGCTTCTCTCCATGTTGATCTTTCTTTTTTCTTGGACTCTTTATCCTTATCCCGAGAGGAGTAGGAATGTTTGGTTTTTGAGATCTCTCCTAGTCGAGAGTTTTCCTCCATGTTGATGTACTTCTCTGCTCGTTCTTGTACCTCGTTTAGAGATGTTTGGGTGCTTCTTGGATATTGAGTGGCTAAAAGGTCCTTCTCGTAGACCATTGATGAGACCCCTAATAGCTGCTTCTGTTGGCAGACTTTGTATGTCCAGACATGTTTTGTTGAATCTTTCCATGTAGTTGCGAAGGCTCTATCGATCTCCTTTTTTCCATGTAGTTGCGAAGGCTCTCTCGATCTCCTTGCTTGATCCCTAATAGGCTTGATGCGTGTTTGGCTTTGTCCTTCTGGATGGAGAATAACGGATTGCATCTGAGGCCTTTGTGAGATACATCCTGCTTCTGAAATTGCTAAGATGATAGCTTGGATCTGATGTGCCGTCGTACGGAGTCATGTTGGGAGCTTTGAAGTCCTTTGGGACCTTTAGCTTTCATGATCTCTTTGGTGAATGGGTCTTGATCTTTGTGGGGGCTATCTTCGTGACTAGATCGAGCCGTCTCGGTTTTGAGATCAGCTTCGAGTTTTAAGAGCTTATCTTTTAACTCTCGGCGTCGCCTAGTTTCCCTTCGGAGGTCTTTCTTGGCTTCCCATTGATGCTCGTCTTCTTTTTCGAGTTGTTGGAGGCGGTTTTGTTGAGCTTGTAGTGCTTCCATGATTTCTGTGTTTGCAGGTTACATATCTCCCCCGTTTTGGGGTGTGCTTTTGGGGGTGGCGTCCGCATTTTTATGTGGCGTTCTATCCTCTAGATCTGAGTTGTGGTCGTTGTCATGGTCATCCGCCATGGTGATGGAATGACTTCCAGGTTCCCCGGCAACGGCGCCAATGTTCCGAGGGTTACCTGAAACTGTAGGTCAATCTCGGATGAGATCTTCTGTGTTGGTCGGAGCCGATGTGTCCGGCAGGTGCACGGCGGCCGGAGCTGGTGTGTCTGACTTGTTGGACTTGGTGGTGGTGCTAATCCTTCGTCCTCGGAGGGTGGGGGGTACCTGCAAGGGACTCCGATGCTTAAGTTAGCAAGGGTATTAAGCAGGTATTGAGTAGAATCAGAGTATGAGTTATACCTGGGTGCTCCAGTGTATTTATAATGGTGAGATGTGGCCTCCTGTGGATAAGATAAGTTAGTTATCCTATCTTTATCTTTATCTTTAAGTGAGGTCATCTTATCTTCAAGGGAACCTCCTTTATCTTTCTGGGCTTTGGCTGCCTTTAGATTGGGCTGTGTTCCTTCGTTTTGGGCCTGCTTTGGGCTCCTTTGGCGATTTGGCCGAGCTCTTTGAGAAGAGGTCGGGCATTTGGCTGAGCTCTTTGAGAAGAGGTAGGATAGTTTGACCTAAAGAGGTCGGTCGGCTTGTCGCAAACATCCTGGGTCGGACAGCTTGACCCAGGGTATGAACACCCTCCATTGGAGTTAGTAGCTTTGAGTTGAATCCTCAGCTCATTATCATGGTGCAGCAAAGCTGCCAATATTCCGGTCTTCCACATGAAGAACCTACAGAGTTTCTGGTACAATTTTTACAAATTGCTGACACAGTGCATGATAAGGAAGTAGATCAGGATGTCTACAGATTACTACTGTTTCCATTTGTTGTAAAAGATCAAGCTAAGAGGTGGTTAAATAACCAACCTAAGAACAGCATAAAGACATGGAAACAGCTGTCAGAAAAATTCCTGAATCACTACTTTCCTCCAAAGCGGATGACACAGCTAAGGCTAAGCATCCAAGGCTTCAAACAAGTACAGTTGCCAGAAATCAGCATCTGTACCTAAGCAGTGAATCTTCCATGAAAGAAGAAGCTAAAACAGTAACTGCTGAACTCAGTCCTGTAGATCAGGCTAATGAATTCAATCAGCAATTAGACTTTCTAACTCAGCAGCTAGCCGAATTCAAGGAAATACTACAGGAAACAAGAATGGCTAACAGGAATATGGAAGTACAGTTAAATCAAACAGAAAAGCAACTGTCAAAACAAATAACAGAAGAATGCCAAGCAGTTCAATTAAGAAGTGGGAAAACATTAAATACCTCACTTCAAAGCAGCAGGAAGCCAAGAAATGAACAAACGGCTACTCAAAATCCCTCTGAGGACAATCAGAGCCCAGAGAGGAATAAGGCTGGCGCTGAACGCCCAGACCATGCTCATTCCTGGCATTCAACGCCAGAAACAAGCATGAATCCGGCGTTGAACGCCCAAGGGAAGCACAGTTCTGGCATTCAGACGCCAGTAACAGATAAGGAGTTGGCGTCTAACGCCACTCCAGCTTCCACCCCTGGCATTCAAACGCTAGTGGGGGATCAGTCACATACAAGTGCTGATAACAACCCTTCTAAAAAGGCTTCCCAACCCACTTCTATAGGTAATAAACCTGCAGCAACTAAGGTTGAGGAATACAAATCCAAAATGCCTTATCCTCAAAAACTCCACCAAGCGGAACAGGATAAGCAATTTGCCCGCTTTGCAGACTATCTCAGGACTCTTGAAATAAAGATT
>NC_029775.3:72225775-72227541 GCF_000817695.3 Arachis duranensis
GGGAGCTTTATGATACCATGCACATTAGAGGGTACTTGTACCAAACAAGCTCTATGTGATCTTGGGGTAAGTATCAACCTAATACCTGCATCTATTATCACAAAGCTTGGTTTAACTGAAGAAGTCAAACCAACCCGGATATGTCTTCAACTTGCTGATGGCTTTATTAAATACCCATCGGGCGTGATTGAAGACATGATTGTCAAGGTTGGGCCATTTGCCTTTCCTACTGACTTTGTGGTGCTGGAAATGGAGGAGCACAAGTGTGCAACTCTCATTTTAGGAAGACTTTTCCTAGCAACTGGGCAAACCCTCATTGACGTCCAAAAAGGGGAAGTAACCTTGAGAGTCAATGAGGAGGAGTTCAAGTTGAATGTTGTCAAAGCTATGCAACATCCAGACACCCCAAATGACTGTTGCTGTCAAAGCTATGCAGCATCCAGACACATCAAGAGACTGCATGAGCATTGATATTATTGACTCCCTGGTGGAGGAGGTCAATATGACTAAGAGTCTCGAATCAGAGCTAGAGGATATCTTTAAAGATGCTCAGCCTGATCTAGAGGAACCAGAGAGAATAATAGAACTTTTGAAAATCCCTCAGGAAGAGGAGAAACCTCCCAAACCCGAGCTCAAACCATTACCACCATCCCTAAAATATGCATTTCTGGGAGAAGATGATACCTTTCCTGTAATCATAAGCTCTACCTTAGAGCCACAGGAAGAGGAAGCACTAATTCAAGTGCTAAGGACACACAAGACAGCTCTTGGGTGGTCCATCAGTGATCTTAAGGGCATTAGTCCAGCCAGATGCATGCACAAGATCCTATTGGTGGGTGATGCCAAGCCAGTGGTCCAACCACAACGGCGGCTGAATCCAGCCATGAAGGAAGTGGTGCAGAAGGAGGTCACTAAATTACTAGAGGCTGGGATTATTTATCCTATTTCTGACAGCCCTTGGGTAAGCCCTGTCCAAGTCGTCCCTAAGAAGGGAGGCATGACAGTGGTTCATAATGAAAAAAATGAACTGGTTCCTACAAGAACAGTTACAGGGTGGCGTATGTGTATTGATTATAGAAGGCTCAATACAGCCACCAGAAATGATCATTTTCCTTTACTATTCATAGAACAAATGCTAGAAAGACTAGCAGGTCATGAATACTACTGCTTCCTGGATGGATATTCAGGTTATAATCAAATTGCAGTAGATCCCCAAGATCAGGAGAAAACGTCATTCACATGTCCATCTGGAGTATTTGCATACAGAAGGATGCCATTTGGCCTGTGCAATGCACCTGCAACCTTTCAGAGGTGCATGCTCTCAATTTTCTCTGATATGGTGGAAAAATTTCTGGAAGTTTTCACGGATGACTTTTCAATATTTGGAGACTCATTTAGCTCCTGTCTTTACCATCTAGCACTTGTTCTAAAGAGATGCCAAGAGACCAACCTAGTTTTAAACTGGGAGAAATGTCACTTTATGGTGACTGAAGGAATTGTCCTTGGGCACAAAATCTCGAACAAAGGAATAGAGGTGGATCAAGCTAAGGTAGAGGTAATTGAAAAATTACCACCAGCCAATGTTAAGGCAATCAGAAGCTTTCTGGGGCATGCAGGATTCTATAGGAGGTTTATAAAGGACTTCTCAAAAATCGCCAAACCTCTAAACAATTTGCTAGCTGCTGACATGCCATTTATCTTTGATAAGGAGTGTCTGCAGGCGTTTGAGACCCTGAAAGCTAAGCTGGTCACAGCACCAGTCATCT
>NC_029775.3:72228550-72229022 GCF_000817695.3 Arachis duranensis
GATGATGCTCTGTGGGCATACAGAACAGCATTCAAGACCCCTATAGGGACCTCTCCATACCAGCTTGTGTATGGAAAGGCATGTCACTTGCTAGTGGAACTGGAACACAAGGCCTACTGGGCAACCAGATTCCTGAACCTTGATGCCAAGTTAGCTGGAGAAAAACGATTGCTTCAGTTAAATGAGCTAGAGGAATTTAGACTCAATGCTTTCGAGAATGCAAGAATTTATAAAGAGAAAGCAAAAAGATGGCATGATAAGAAATTGTCATCCAGAGTCTTTGAGCCAGGGCAGAAAGTTCTGCTATTTAATTCTAGGCTCAAATTATTCCCCGGGAAATTAAAATCCCGGTGGAGAGGTCCATATGTAATGGATACTAGTGCACGAAATTACAATCACACTTTGCAATCCCGCACAACTAACCAGCAAGTGCACTGGGTCGTCCAAGTAATACCTTACGTGAGTAAGGGTT
>NC_029775.3:72230764-72231478 GCF_000817695.3 Arachis duranensis
TGCCAAAAAGCGTATAAATTATCCGCTCATCACAACACCAAACTTAAATTGTTGCTTGTCCCCAAGCAACTAAAAATAAAAGTAGGATAAAAAGAAGAGAATATACTATAGACTCCAAAATATCAAGGAAACTTAGCTCCAATTAGATGAGCGGGACTAGTAGCTTTTTGCTTCCGAACAGTTTTGGCATCTCACTTCATCCCTTGAAGTTCAAAATGATTAGCATCTATAGTAACTCAGAACTCAGATAGTGTTATTGATTCTCCTAGTTAAGTATAATGATTCTTGAACATAGGTAGTGTATGAGTCTTGGCTGTGGCCCAAAGCACTCTGTCTTCCAGTATTACCACCGGATACATACATGCCACAGACACATACTTGGGTGAACCTTTTCAGATTGTGACCCAGCTTTGCTAGAGTCCCCAATTAGAGGTGTCCAGGGTTCTTAAGCACACTCTTTTTTGCCTTGGATCACAAATTTTTTCATTCTTTTCTTTCCTTTTTTCAACCTAGGGTATACAGAAATGAGTAAATGACATAAAAATCCACTTCTGGGTCTACTTAGTGTGTGCTTGGGCTGAGCATTGAGGCTTTCATTTGTAGAGACTTTTTCTGGAGTTAAACGCCAGCTTTCATGCCAGTTTGGGCGTTTAACTCCAAGTTTTATGCCAGTTCCAGCGTTAAACGCTGGAAATTCTGAGGCTGATTTGCCAT
>NC_029775.3:72231991-72233509 GCF_000817695.3 Arachis duranensis
AACGGTTGCTAGTGGGCAGTATGGAACGCCCAATAAAGTCTAGCCAACCTCTTGCAATTGGTTTGAGGTCTCCCCTCTTGAGTTGGTTTGGGACACCCTTTGAATTGGTTATCCACTTAGTTCCAGGGAGGCATATGTCCTCTAGAACTTGATCCAACCCTTTATCTGTTCTCACCATTCTCCTATTAAAGGAATCAGGATCATCCTGCAGTTGAGGCAATTTGAAGATTTCTCTTATTTTGTCCAGATGGAAGTACATAACTTTCCCTCTAACCATGGTTCTGTAGGTATGGTAGGCAGTTCCAGTCATTCTCTGCTTATCTGTTAGCCACAGATTTGAGTAGAATTCCTGAACCATATTTCTTCCAACCTTTATCTCAGGATTAGTTAGAATTTCCCATCCTCTGTTTCGAATTTGCTCTTGAATCCCCGGATATTCATCTTCTTTCATATCAAATTTAACTTCCGGGATCACTAACCTCAGACCCATTATTTTGTGATAATGGTCTTCATGTTCTTTGGTTAAGAACTTCTCTTGATTCCAAAGATTCTTTGGATTATTCTCTTTCTTTCCTCTTAAATTGGTTTGTTTTCCCTTAGGAGTCATGATCTTGATGAATCTTGGCTCAGTGATCACAGAAAAGCACACCAAACTTAGAGGTTTGCTTGTCCTCAAGCAAAAGAAAGGAAGGAGGAGAGAGAGGAGAGGAGCAAATTCGAATGGTGTGGGGGAATGGTGAGGCCGAACGTCTATATATAAGGGGGGGAAGAAGAGATTTCGAAAAATTGGAAGGAGATTTGAGAAGATGTGAAGAGATTTGAGAGATTGGTGAGTTTTTGAATAAGATTTGGGATTGATTTGAGAGATTTGAAGAATGATTTTGATTTTTGAAGATTTGAAGGTGAATGATGAAAGGTTGAAATGTGTTTATGTAGAAAAGTATGGGTCAAAAAAGGAAAGTTTGAAAAAAAATTTGATTGGAAAGCAAAATCTTGGTCCCCCACCTTTCTGGCATTAAACACCCAGAATGGTATCCATTCTGGCGTTTAACGCCCATTTGTTAGCCAATGTGGGTGTTTAACGCCCAGCCAGGTGCCCTGGCTGGCGTTAAACGCCAGGATTCCCTTTATCACTGGGCGTTTTGCTAAACGCCCAGGATGCTGCACACCTAGCGTTAAACGCCCAGAATGGTGCCCATTCTGGCGTTTAACGCCCAAAATGCCCCTTACTGGCGTTTTTTCGCCAGTAAGCTCTGTTTCTCTGCTTTTTGCACCAAATCCTTCTGTAACTCTGTGAATTCCTTCATTTTTGATACTTGCCTCTGTAGAAACAAAACATATAACCTGCTAATGACTGGGTTGCCTCCTAGCAAGCGCTTCTTTATTGTCTTTAGCTGGACCTTTACTGAGGATCATTCCAGCCTCAGTTTTGAGCATTCCTGCTCAATATTGCTTTCAAGACAATGCTTGATTCTCTGTCCATTAACAATGAACTTTTTGTCAGAATCAATATCCTGA
>NC_029775.3:72233819-72234284 GCF_000817695.3 Arachis duranensis
AGAGTATAGCTGTCTATTGCAGAAATGGGTGCCCCCGTCACTGATTAGTACTCTGGGAACACCAAATCTGCTGAAGATGTGTTTCTGGAGGAATTTCAGCACGGTCTTGGTATCATTAGTGGGTGTAGCAATTGCTTCTACCCACTTAGATACATAGTCCACTGCTACTAGAATGTAAGTGTTTGAGTATGATGGTGGGAATGGACCCATGAAGTCAATTCGCCATACATCAAACAATTCTATCTCTAATATCCCTTGTTGAGGCATGGCATATGCATGAGGCAAGTTACCAGCTCTTTGGCAACTGTCACAGTTACGCACAAACTCTCGGGCATCTTTATAGAGAGTAGGCCAGTAGAAGCCACATTGGAGGACTTTAGTGGCTGTTCGCTCACTTCCAAAATGTCCTCCATAATGTGATCCATGGCAATGCCATAGGATCCTTTGTGCTTCTTCTCTGGGTAC
>NC_029775.3:72239213-72242248 GCF_000817695.3 Arachis duranensis
TTGAATCCTACTCAGAATACCACAGACAAGGTTTAGACCTTCCGGATTCTCTTGAATGCCGCCATCAGTTCTAGTTTATACCACGAAGATTCTGATTAAAGAATCCAAGAGATATCTACTTAATCTAAGGTAGAACGGAGGTGGTTGTTAGGCACATGTTCATAGTTGAGAATTATGATGAGTGTCACGGATCATCACATTCATCCAGTTTAAGAACAAGTAATATCTTAGAATGGAAGCAAGCATAATTGAATGAAAAATAGTAGTAATTGCATCAATCCATCAAGACACAGCAGAGCTCCTCACCCCCAACCATGGGGTTTAGAGACTCATGCCGTGAGAAGTACACAAAGAAACGTGTAAAGTGTCATAAGGTACAGATACAATGTCAAAAGATCCTATTAATAGTGAACTAGTAACCTAGGGTATACAAAAATGAGTAAATGACATAAAAATCCACTTCTGGGTCCACTTAGTGTGTGCTTGGGCTGAGCATTGAGGCTTTCATTTGTAGAGACTTTTTCTGGAGTTAAACGCCAGCTTTCATGACAGTTTGGGCGTTTAACTCCAAGTTTTATGCCAGTTCCAGCGTTAAACGCTGGAAATTCTGAGGCTGATTTGCCACGCCGGTTTGGGCCATCAAATCTCGGGCAAAGTATGGACTATTATACATTTCTGGAAAGCCCAGGATGTTACTTTCCAACGCCGTTGAGAGCGCGCCAATTGGGCTTCTGTAGCTCCAGAAAATCCACTTTGAGTGCAGGGAGGTCAGAATCCAACAGCATCTGCAGTCCTTTTCAGTCTCTGAATCAGATTTTTGCTCAGGACCCTCAATTTTAGCCAGAAAATACCTGAAATCACAGAAAAACACACAAAGTCATAGTAAAGTCCAGAAAAGTGAATTTTAACTAAAAACTAATAAAAATATACTAAAAACTAACTAAAATATACTAAAAACAAACTAAAAACAATGCCAAAAAGCGTATAAATTATCCGCTCATCAGATACGTAGAGCTTCAGGATAATGACTCTAACAAAAAGTTCATTGTTAATGGACAGAGAGTTAAACATTATCTTGAAAGCAATTTTGAGCAAGAATGCTCAAAACTGAGACTTAATTAAAGATCAGTAATAGTCCAGCTAACGACATTGAAAAAGCGCTTGCTAGGAGGCAACCCAGCCAATCACAAAATTTAATTTTATTCGTTTTGATTAATTAATTGATTTTTACAGGTATATGTCAAAGTATCTTCAAGGTAAAATAGCAATTGATTGGATTCACAGAGTTACAAGGGAAATTGGAAGCTCACTGGCGTGAAAAAGCCAGTAAAAAACATTTTGGGCGTTGAACGCCCAAAAGAAGCACCCACTGGGCGTTCAACGCCAGTAAGGGTAACCATATGGGCGTTAAACGTCAGAAAGGAGCATCTTCTGGGCGTTGAACGCCAGAAAGAAGCACCTTCTGGGCGTTTAACGCCAGAATTACAGCATTCTGGGCGTTTAGAAAAACGCCTAGTGATAAAGGACTGATGGTGTTTTTGCGAAAAAACGAATTTCTAACACACATAACTCACCGGCAAGTATACCGGGTCGCATCAAGTAGTAATAACTCACAAGAGTGAGGTCGATCCCACAGGGATTGTGGATCAAGCAACTTTAGTGGGTGATTAGTTTAGTCAAGCTAACATTGAGTGAATTGTGTGAAGTTGATCAACAGAAAGTAAAATTGCAGAAATCTTAAAGATGCAGAAAGTAAAGCTGCAAGTAACTTAAATAACAAGAAAGTAAAATAGCTGAAACTTAAATTGCAAGAAATGTAAATGACAAGAAATGTAAATTGCAGAAAATGTAAAGGGGGTTGGGTGCAGGGAATTTAAAATCCAACGAGAAAATGTAAAGAGCAATCAAGTAGAGAAGTAAAAGATGAAATAAGTGCAGCAGATTTAAACAGAAATGGAAAATTGCTTGAAGAAGCAACACAGAATGTAACTCAGCTTGATTTTGAAATTTAAAGAGACAAGTTCTCAGGGAATCAATGAGACTAGAAAACAAGTCTAGATCTCACTCCCTTCCTTGATCTAACCAAGAAACAGATTGAAGAAGAAATGAAGATGGAAGCAGTAAATGAAAACTCAGATTCAATTCTCAATTTTCTGAAATTATGCAGAAGAAGAACAAGAGATTTCAGATCAAGTGAAACAGAATTCCTTCAATTCTTGATCCAAAATTCAAACAGAAATGAAAACTAAGAGAGAGAACTCTCAATTCCTAATGCTCCCTAGTGGAGCTTGCCTTCCGTTAATCGAGCTCCTTGATGTCTTTATATAGGCTTTACAAAATGAAAAAATGAAAATGAAATTAAAACAAATTACAAAAATGAAAATCCTAATTTAATTGATCCATGTGCCTTTGAGTGATGATGTGGGCTTTTCTTGCTTTGGATTTGAGGAGAAATGGGTTTGCTTGGCCTTGATTCAATTTGGAGAGGAATTGAATTTAAATGAGATTTTCGTTGAATTTTGGCCCATGATTGTTTGCTCCCAGGAGGCTGCCCTGCCCTTGTGGAGGGCAGAGCAAGAAATGGTGCGTGCGAGCTTGGTGTGTGTGATGCATCAGGATGCTGCCCTGCCCTTGTGGAGGGCAGGGCAGAGTTGCCATGGTGTGCCAAGTGTTGCCCGTGCGTGCTTGGTGCTGGCCGTGCCAAGTTGTGTGCGCGCCCAAGCTCCTTGCCTTTACTTCCTTGAAGGTCTTGTGTTCGAACCTTGGTGAAAGCACTTGAGGAGCAATTTTTCCTTGCTTTTCCATGAAGAGAGCACAACATTGCGCTGCTCTCCAAGAGGGCAGAGCAGAAAAATGAGCGCTACTTTGCTTTGGAGTGAGGCTCCAGCTTCGAGCCTTGGTGGAAGCACATTGGTTTATTTTCGCTTATTTTTTGCTCTTAAAGATGCCTTTTGTTCCTGCCTGAATTGTATGCCAAATATGAATTTCTATATATTGTTGGAAAGCTCTGAATGTCAGCTTTCCAACGCAACTGA
>NC_029775.3:72242491-72243486 GCF_000817695.3 Arachis duranensis
GGTATATGATGACTTGTCATCACAATACCAAACTTAAACCTTGCTTGTCCCCAAGCAAGAAAAGAATCATGCAATAAAGATTGACAATCCAAGGTAAGAAGAATAGCAACTCAATGTTCATGGTAAGCTAGTTTTCTATGCATGCTTCAATCACAAAAGAAATGTAAATGGTTGATGCTTCTATCTAGCTCATTTTATGAAATCTTTTTCTTATGATTCTTCATTGAAACAAGCTTTTGATTTTTTTTTTGCTTCTCCTTTTGGGTGCTTTGCCTCATGAGTTAATAACAAAGCTACGACTTCTAAATGCTTTGTTTTCAAGTATTACCACTTGATACATAAGCACCACAAGCATTTAATTAGAGGACTTCATTAAGCTCATCATTTTTTTTTCTTTTCTTGACTCTCTAATCATTGATGCTCAGAACCTCGAGCTTTAAGGGAGTGCTTTTGCACTTGAGCCTAGCCTTGACTTCTAAGTGTTTTGTTTTCAAGCATTTGGCTTGATACATAAACACCACAAGCACTTAGCAAATAAATTGCCATTGGTACTCAGAGCCTTCAGCTTTCTCATTCCTTCCCTTTTTCTTTTCTTGCTTTAATTGTATTTGCTTCTTCACGGTTTTCATGATTTCAAAAGATTTCACAAAATATACTAGATGAAAAACTTCAATTAAATAAAATCCAATGCAATTGAGCAACAATTAACCATACTAGCTTTCCAATACTTGTACGCACATGCTAAATTCTTCTTTAATGCCTTGTTTGTTTATGATCATGATGCTTTATTGCTTTTGAATTCACAAAGCTCAAGTTGGTAGTCATAATGTCACAGTACCATATTACAAATCAAGATTCAAGCTATGCTTTATTCATACACACATGTAAACAGAAAAGACAAAGACAATCATGTAATTTAAAGTGCTGGAAACAAAGGAGAGGAAAAGGAACTTTACAACCTTGCAATTCTTCTTCTCTATTGTTGTCATTTTCCT
>NC_029775.3:72244358-72248074 GCF_000817695.3 Arachis duranensis
AGGTTCTCTTGTCATCTCAAGTGCAGTTTTAGGTTCAAATGTTTCCACCACCTCTTCCTTCTTTGTAATTTCGCTTGATATAGGGACCTTTTGTTTTTGTTTTTCCATTTTCTCCTTCCATGCATTCGACAATTGGCCTAACTGCACTTCCATATTTTTGAGGGAGTTCTCTTGTTCTTTCTGGTACTTCTCTTTCTCCTCCGCAAATCTTTTGAGCATGGACTCAAGCTTTGAGATTCTTTGGCTATTGGAAGTTTATGTGAGTGGTAAGTTTTGAAAGGGGCTTTTTGTTGAAGCATGGTCAAGTGATGATATCTTTGGATGAATATCATATGGAGCATTAGAATTCCTTTCCCAGCCACCATTGGAATTATGACTTGCATCATTTTGTGGTGGAGGGAAATATCCCATATGGTTTTCTTGCTCATCTTGTGTCTGTGAAGCAAATCTCCATGGACTGGAGTGCTTAGAATTTGTATTTTCTTGGTGATATTCCCAAACACCATTAGAGATCGGTGATGGTGGGTGATATCCCATAAAATTTTGTTTGACCATAAGATGAGTTGAACTCCATTTGTATTTTGTAAACATCAATGAAATTTGAAATTCATGTCACAGAGATAGAATTTCTTAGCGAGGCAATAACTCAAACACCTTGCTATCAATTTAAAACAGAGAACAAAAACAAAAAAAAATGCTTGATCTAGACTTCTCACCCACTTAATCATTATTGATCTAAATCAATCCCCGGCAACGGCGCCAAAAACTTGATGGTGTTTTTGCGGAAAAACGAATTTCCAACACACATAACTCACCGGCAAGTATACCGGGTCGCATCAAGTAGTAATAACTCATAAGAGTGAGGTCGATCCCAATGGGATTGATGGATCAAGCAACTTTAGTGGGTGATTAGTTTAGTCAAGCTAACATTGAGTGAATTGTGTGAAGTTGATCAACAGAAAGTAAAATTGAAGAAATCTTAAAGATGCAGAAAGTAAAGTTGCAAGTAACTTAAATAACAAGAAAGTAAAATAGCTGAAACTTAAATTGCAAGAAAAGTAAATGACAAGAAATGTAAATTGCAGAAAATGTAAAGGGGGTTGGGTGCAGGGAATTTAAAATCCAACAACAAAATGTAAAGAGCAATCAAGCAGAGAAGTAAAAGATGAAATAAGTGCAGCAGATTTAAACAGAAATGGAAAATTGCTTGAAGAAGCAACACAGAATGTAACTCAGCTTGATTTTGAAATTTAAAGAGACAAGATCTCAGGGAATCAATGAGACTAGAAAACAAGTCTAGATCTCACTCCCTTACTTGATCCAACCAAGGAACATATGGAAGAAGAAATGAAGATGGAAGCAGTAAATGAAAACTCAGATTCAATTCTCAATTTTCTGAAATTATGCAGAAGAAGAACAAGAGATTTCAGATCAAGTGAAACAGAATTCCTTCAATTCTTGATCCAAAATTCAAACAGAAATGAAAACTAAGAGAGAGAACTCTCAATTCCTAATGCTCCCTAGTGGAGCTTGCCTTCCTTTAATCGAGCTCCTTGATGCCTTTATATAGGCTTTACAAAATGAAAAAATGAAAATGAAATTAAAACAAATTACAAAAATGAAAATCCTAATTTAATTGATCCATGTGCCTTTGAGTGATGATGTGGGCTTTGCTTGCTTTGGATTTGAGGAGAAATGGGTTTGCTTGGCCTTGATTCAATTTGGAGAGTAATTGAATTTAAATGAGATTTTAGTTGAATTTTGGCCCATGATTGTTTGCTCCCAGGAGGCTGCCCTGCCCTTGTGGAGGGCAGAGCAGGAAATGGTGCGTGCGGCTCATTGCGTGCGAGCTTGGTGTGTGTGATGCATCAGGATGCTGCCCTGCCCTTGTGGAGGGCAGGGCAGAGTTGCCATGGTGTGCCAAGTGCTGCCCGTGCGTGCTTGGTGCTCGCCGTGCCAAGTTGTGTGCGTGCCCAAGCTCCTTGCCTTTACTTCCTTGAAGGTCTTGTGTTCGAACCTTGGTGAAAGCACTTGAGGAGCAATTTTTCCTTGATTTTCCATGAAGAGAGCATGACATTGCCCTTCTCTCCAAGAGGGCAGAGCAGAAAAATGAGCGCTACTCTGCCTTGGAGTGAGGCTCCAGCTTCGAGCCTTGGTGGAAGCACATTGGTTTATTTTCCCTTATTTTTTGCCCTTAAAGATGCCTTTCGTTCCTGCCTCAATTGTACGCCAAATATGGATTTCTATATATCGTTGGAAAGCTCTAAATGTCAGCTTTCCAACGCAACTGAAAGCACATCAATTGGACGTCTGTAGCTCAAGTTATAGCCCTTTGAAGGAGGCATGGTCATGCTGTGAGCGCCCAGATTTTACCTTAGCGAAAATTCTTGCTTCCAACCTCACTTTGCATCACGATTCTGCCCTGCCCTTGGCAAGAGCAGGGTAGTGTGTGCTGATTGTCTATTCTCCTTTAATTTGGTCATGTGCCACGCTTTTAAAAGTGTGGCCTAAGGCTCCAAAGTGTGCTCCAACTTCAAAGTGTGTCCCAAAGCTCTTTTTTTCTCCTTTTTTTGTGCTTCTTTGCTTCTTTTTCTTCTTATTTCCTACAAGATTTATAAAATTAAAAGATCAAGGAAATATACCAATTAAGTATAAAAGCATTCAATATTTAAGCATAAATAATCAATTTCTTGTATGAAAAAGCATAGAAAAATAGGTATATGATGACATGTCATCAAGGACTTTCTGGGCGTTCAACGCCAGAAAGAAGCAACAACTGGGCGTTGGACGCCTAGGAGAAGCAGCAATTGGGCGTTAAACGCCCAAAACATGCAGCATTTGGGCGTTTAACGCCAGGATGGTGGGGAGGAGGTAAAATTCGTTTTCTTTTACAAATTTTCTAATTTTTATGTTTCAAATCATGATTTCTTGCATAAACATGTTTCAAAATGTCATCCTTCAAATCAAAATAGTTTTCTAAGAACCCTAATTTCTAAAATTCCTTTTTCAAAAATAATATAGCTTCATACATAAACATAAACCTTTTTCCAATCCAATCCAACTCTCTTTCCAATTTCTTTTCAAACTTAATTATCTTTTAAAATCTTTTTCAAATTATAAATTTCAAATTTATTTTTAAATATCATGCATATCTTTTTAAATTATACCTTTTTCTTGTAATATTTATCTTTTATAAATCATATCTTTTATCCTATATCCTTTCTCATTTTCGAAAACCCACCCGCCTCCCTTTAAATCCACTTTCGGCACCCCTCTCCTCATCCACCAATCCACACCTGCTCTCCTTCTATCCCTCTTCTCTCTTTTCTTTTGCTTGAGGACAAGCAAACCTCTAAGTTTGGTGTGCTTATCCATGATCACAAAAATATACTCACTTTGATCATGGCCCCTAAAGGAAAACAACCCAACCCAAGAGGTAAGAAAGAGAATATTCCAAAACCACTTTGGAATCAAGGGAAATTCTTAACTAAAGAACATTCAGACCATTACTACAAAATAATGAGTCTAAGATCAGTGATCCCGGAAGTCAAGTTCGATCTGAAAGAAGATGAATATCCGGAGATCCAAGAACAAATTCGAAACAGGAACTGGGAAATCCTAGCTAATCCTGAAACGAAAGTGGGAAGGAATATGGTTCAGGAGTTCTATGCAAATCTATGGCAGACAGACAGGCAAAGAATAATTGGAGCTGCCCT
>NC_029775.3:72248585-72249306 GCF_000817695.3 Arachis duranensis
AGCTGAAGCGCCAGAAATTAATCCTTGAAGGACCAAGCACCCCACAGATCAAAGGAACATCCACTTCCCAAAACACAGGTTGTTGAGTTCTAATTTTAGCTTTAACTTTGTGATAGTGTTATTTTAGAAATTTACCTTAGAAGTTATACAGTAGTAGTAGTAGTAATTAGCATATCTATTTTGGTTTTATTTCCAATTAAGTTATAATTTATTTTTTTCATCATCATCAGACATGAATAAAATAGTAGATTTTTAGAATAAAGAAGTAATTTATATTTTTCGAGTTCTTAATAATAAAAAAAATTAGAATTAGTTATATGTGGTGGCAATACTTTTTGTTCTCTGAATGAATGCTTGAACAGTGCATATTTTATCTTGAATTTTACGAATGTTGGCTCCTGAAAGAATGAGGAACACGAAAAATATTATTGATGATCTGAAAAATCATGAATTTGATTCTTAAAGCAAGAAAAAGCAGTGAAAAAAAAATTACAAGGAATCATTGGATCAAGAAAAGGAACAAAAGCCAATAGCCCTTAAAACCAAAAGGCAAGGGTGAAAAGGATCCAAGGCTTTGAGCATCAGTGGATAGGAGGGTCCAAGGAAGTAATTCCAGGCCTAAGCGTCTAAATCAAGCTGTCCCTAACCATGTGCTTGTGGCATGCAGGTCCAAGTGAAAAACTTGAGACTGAGTGGTTAAAGTCGTGATCCAAAGCAAAAA
>NC_029775.3:72249429-72254737 GCF_000817695.3 Arachis duranensis
GTGGCATTTATGTATCTGGTGGTAATACTGGAAAACAAAGTGCTTAGGGCCACGGCCAAGACTCATAAAGTAACTGTGTTCGAGAATCAACATACTACACTAGGAGAATCAATAATACTATCTGAATTCTGAGTTCCTATGGATGCCAATCATTCTGAATTTCAAAGGATAGAGGGAGACGCCAAAACTATTCAGAAACAAAAAGCTACAAGCCCCGCTCATCTAATAAGAATCTGAGCTCCATTTAAAACTCCAAGATATTATTACTTCTTAATTTCTTTTCATCTTATTTTATTTATCTAGTTGCTTGAGGACAAGAAACAGTTTAAGTTTGGTGTTGTGATGAGCGGATATTTTATACGCTTTTTGGGGGTAATTTCATGTAGATTTTAGCATGTTTTAATTAGTTTTTAGTAAAATATTATTATTTTTTAGGCAAAAATCATATTTCTGGACTTTACTATGTGTTTGTGTGTTTTTCTGTGATTTCAGGTATTTTCTGGCTGAAATTGAGGGAGCTGAGCAAGAATCGGAGTTAAGCTGAAAAAGGACTGCTGATGCTGTTGGATCCTGACCTCCCTGCACTCGGAATGGATTTTTGGAGCTACAGAAGTCTAATTGGCGCGCTCTCAACGACGTTGGAAAGTAGGCATCCAGGGCTTTCCAGCAATATATAATAGTCCATACTTTGCGCGAAGATAGATGACGTAAACTGGCGTTCAACGCTAGTATCATGCTGTTGTCTGGCGTCCAGCGCCAGAAACAAGTTACAAGTTGGAGTTCAGTGCCAGAAACAGGTTACAACCTGGCGTTGAACGCCCAAAACATCACAGGCACGTGAGAAGCTTAAGTCTCAGCCCCAGCACACACCAAGTGGGCCCCAGAAGTGGATTTCTGCGCTATCTATCATAGTTTACTCATTTTCTGTAAACCTAGGTTACTAGTTTACTATTTAAACAACTTTTAGAGACTTATTTTGGATCTCATGACATTTTCAGATCTGAATTTTATACACTTTGACGGCATGAGTCTCTAAACTCCATTGTTGGGGGTGAGGAGCTCTGCAGCGTCTCAATGAATTAATGCAATTGTTTCTATTTCATTCAAACGTGTGTGTGTTCCTATCTAAGATGTTCATTCGCGCTTAATATAAGCTAGAACTGATGGCGGCCATTCTTGAGGATCCGGAAAGTCTAAACCTTGTCTGTGGTATTCCGAGTAGGATTCAAGGATTGAATGGCTGTGACAAGCTTCAAACTCGTGATTGCTGGGCATGATGACAAACGCAAAAGGATCAATGGATGCTATTCCAACATGATCGAGAACCAACAGCTGATTAGCTGTGCTGTGATAGAGCATCTGGACCGTTTTCACTGAGAGGATGGGAAGTAGCCACTGACAATGGTGACACCCTACATACAGCTTGCCATGGATGAAACTTTACAAACAATTGAGTTAAATATTACATTGCAGAAATTCAGAGGACAAAGCATCTCCAAAACTCCAACATATTCTCCATTAATAAAGTAACAATTCCTTATTCCAAACACTTTTACTTCTTACAATTAAATCCAATTAACCTTATTGTTATACTGACTAAGATTAATAAAATAAACATAGCTTGCTTCAAACCAATAATCTCCGTGGGATCGACCCTTACTCGCGAGGTATTACTTGGACGACCCAGTGCACTTGCTGGTTAGTTGTACGGATTGCAAATTCGTGCACCAACTACGTACAAACTATCGAGAGTCTTTATAGAGAGTAGGCCAGTAGAAACCATATTGGAGGACTCTTGTGGCTGTCCGCTCACTTCCGAAATATTCTCCATATTGTGATCCATGGCAATGCCATAGGATTTTCTGTGCCTCTTCTCTAGGCACAAACCTACGGGATCATTCCGTCTGCACATCTCTTAAAGAGGTATGGTTCATCCCACAAGTAGTACTTTACATCAGTAACTAATTTTTTTGTTTGCTGCCTGCTATACTCTTTGGGTATGAATCTTACCGCTTTATAGTTTGCAATGTCTACAAACCACTGTACTTTCTGAATGGCAAAGAGTTGCTCATCCGGGAATGTTTCAAAGATCTCAGTAGAGGGGTGGGATGCCCCTTTTACTGGTTCTATTTGGGACAGGTGATCTACTACTTGGTTCTCTGTCCCTTTTCTGTCTCTTATTTCTAGTTGGTGCACAAAATTGTAAATCACACTTTTCATAACTCGTGCAACTAACCAGCAAGTGCACTAGGTCATCCAAGTAATACCTTACGTGAGTAAGGGTCGATCCCACAGAGATTGTCGACTTGAAGCAATCTATGGTTATCTTGTAAACCTTAGTCAGGAGATTAATAATGAAGAGAGTTTTGTTGTGAAAAGTAAAAGAACATGAAATGAATAATACTTGTTATGCAGTAATGGAGAACAGGTAGAGGTTTTAGAGATGCTCTGTCTTCTAAATCTCTGTTTTCCTACTGTTGTCTTCTTCAAACACGCAAGGCTCATTCCGTGGCAAGCTGTATGTTGGTGGATCACCGTTGTCAATGGCTACCAACCGTCCTCTATGTGAAAATGGTCCAACTACAGGTTACGTAGGGCTAATCATCTGTCGGTTCTCACTCGTGTTGGAATAGGATCCATTGATCCTTTTGCACACTGTCACTGCACTCGGCATTTGTGAGTTTGAAGCTCGTCACAGTCACCCCTTCCCAGATCCTACTCGGAATACCACAGATAAGGTTTAGACTTTTCGAATCTCAAAAGTGCTACTAATTGATTCTAGCTTATACCAAGAAAAGTCTGGTTCCACGGATTTGAATGCTTTGTTGTCAAGAGAAACAATAGAACTCGTGAACCAGGAACCAAAAAGATACACACTCAATCTAAGGTAGAACGAAAGTAGTTTTCAGGCACGCGTTCATAAGTTCAGAATGGTGATGAGTGTCATGGATCATCACATTCATCATGTTGAAGTGCGAATGAATATCTTAGAATAGAAACAAGTGTGATTAAATAGAAAATAGTAATAATTGCATTAATCCATCGAGACACAGCAGAGCTCCTCACCCCCAACCATGGGGTTTAGAGACTCATGCCGTAGAAGATACAAATTCAGATGTAAAATTGTTATGAGGTACAAAATAAATCTCTAAAAGTAGTTTTTATACTAAACTAGTAACCTAGGTTTACAGAAAATGTGTAAACTAAGATAGACAGTGCAGAAATCCACTTCTCGGGCCCACTTGGTGTGTGTTTGGGCTGAGCATTAAAGCTTTCACGTGTAGAGGCTATTCCTGGCATTAAACGCCAGCTTTGGTGGTCCTTGAAAAGATAAGTGAATAAAGTTGAGGTCCAGGTGGTAATCGTTAGTGTTACTGTTAGCCATACCAAGGCTACAAGTGTGGTGTTAGTGCTGAAGTTAGTGTGGCTAACATCACACTTGCTACCCAGTTGGTGCTTTTGGGACTTAAAAGATACCTATTGGAATGCCATGAATGTCAGCTTTCTAACACAACTGGAATCACCTCGATTGGACCTCTGTAACTCATGTTATGCTCCCTTGAAGGGGACAGGTCACTGGCGTAGTCGCTGGCATTATTGGCAAAAGTGAGTGCCGATAACGTCAGCGTTCAGGGGATTAATATTGCCAGGTTCTGGAGCTCAACCTTAATGTCCACCCCATACTATTATATATTTTTGGAAAGCCCTGGATGTCTACTTTCCAACGCCTTTGGAAGCACATCATTTATAGCTACAGCTCGAGTTACACATCTTGGAAGGTGAAGAAGTCAGCTGGCCTTACTACAGGTTGATATCATGTTCATCTTTGCACTTTTGGGGCAGGTTTTATCCCTCAAATTTAGTGTGCACCATGTAGTGCCATATATTCTTGGAAAGCTCTGGAATTCTACTTTTCAATGCCACTGAAATCACCTCATTTGGAGCTTTGTGGCTCAAGTTATTCTTGTTTGAAGAAGGCATGGTCAGGCTGCCGGGGGAGATTTTGCCCATGTTAGTGTCCACGTTAGTGGCACTAATGTGGCCACTAACATCGGCCTTCTTTGCTTTGCAAACATTAGTGGCATTCACTTTTTTCACTAACTTTCACAGCTGCCTCCTTTCTTCTACGTTAATGCCCACGTTAGTGGCACTAACGTGGGTGTTCTTGGCTTCGCAAACGTTAGTGGCGTTAACTTTTTCCACTAACGTTGGAGTTTCCCTTTCCTTCCACGTCAGTTCCCACGTTAATGTAACTAACGTGGAAACTAACGTGGGTCTTCTTGCCCTTCGCTAACGTTAGTTGTGTTTACTTTTACCACTAACGTTCCAAACTTTCCTTCCTTCCATGTTAATGGCCACGTTAGTGGTACTAACGTAGCCACTAACATGGCTATTCTCTGCTTCTTGTTACCTGAAATCAATCAAACAAGGTGCATCAAAGTCTTGCTCTTAATCATGTGATTATGCATCATCTATTTTATCATTCAATTCATGCATAATTCTCATGAAATCATTCAAAATTCACAATGTTTGCTTGAATCATGGTGTTAATGCATTTTCAACGAAATACTTGCTTATTTCCTAAGAAAATACATGAGACCAACCTAAAGCATACAAAAAATGGCTAGTAAAACTAGCCAAGATGCCCTGGCATCACAACACCAAACTTAAATCTTGCTTGTCCCCAAGTAAGAAAAGAACTACGCACAAAGAATTCTCTTAATTGGAATGTATTGAAGGATTGCTTATGATGCCTTTGTGGGTGAAGTGAATAAGTGGCAGTGGGGTGAACTCTAATTTGTATGCTTATGCTAGGTGATGAGCGGATAATTTGTACGCTTTTTGGCATTGTTTTTAGTATGTTTTCAGTATGATCTAGTTAGTTTTTAGTATATTTTTATTAGTTTTTAGTTAAAATTCACTTTTCTGGGCTTTACTATGAGTTTGTGTGTTTTTCTGTGATTTCAGGTATTTTCTGTCTGAAATTGAGGTTCACTTTTCTGGACTTTACTATGAGTTTGTGTGTTTTTCTGTGATTTCAGGTATTTTCTGTCTGAAATTGAGGGACCTGAGCAAAAATCTGATTTAGAGACTGAAAAGGACTGCAGATGCTGTTGGATTCTGACCTCCCTGCACTCGAAGTGGATTTTCTGGAGCTACAGAAGCCCAATTGGCGCGCTCTCAACGGCGTTGGAAAGTAGACATCATGGGCTTTCCAGCAATATATGATAGTCCATACTTTGTCCAAGATTTGATGGCCCAAACCGGCGTTCAAAGTCACCCTCAGAAATCCCAGCGTTAAACGCCG
>NC_029775.3:72254748-72302708 GCF_000817695.3 Arachis duranensis
CCCAAACTGGCACCAAAGCTGGCGTTTAACTCCAAGAAGAGTCTCTACACGAAAATGCTTCAATGCTTAGCCCAAGCACACACCAAGTGGGCCCGGAAGT
Organism: Arachis duranensis; assembly: GCF_000817695.3. Classification (NCBI taxonomy): domain Eukaryota; kingdom Viridiplantae; phylum Streptophyta; class Magnoliopsida; order Fabales; family Fabaceae; genus Arachis; species Arachis duranensis. The sequence goes on from NC_029775.3 coordinate 72,254,849, forward strand.
GGATTTTTATGTCATTTACTCATCTCTGTACACCCTAGGCTACTAGTTTTCTATAAGTAGGACCTTTTACTATTGTATTTTCATCTTTTGATCACTTTAGATCTCTAGATCATCTTTGGGGACATCTAGTTCTTAGATCATGGGGAGGCTGGCCATTCGGCCATGCCTAGACCTTGTTCTTATGTATTTTCAACGGTGGAGTTTCTACACACCATAGATTAAGGTGTGGAGCTCTGCTGTACCTCGAGTATTAATGCAATTACAAGGTGACCATAGCTTGCTTCATACCAACAATCTCTGTGGGATCGACCTTTACTCGCGTAAGGTTTATTACTTGGGTAACCCAGTACACTTGCTGGTTAGTTGTGCGAAGTTGTGTTTATGCCATGGTATTGAACACCAAGTTTATGGATTATTTGAGTTGTGGTGATCACAATTTCGCATACCACTAGGACTCCAGTGCTCACTAGTCCTTACATTTTGGAAGTCTTAGATCTTAGGACTTTCATTCAAATGATATTATGGAATTCTCTTTATAGATTGTCACCTTAAAGCAACATTTATTTTCTAGCATTTTGCTTTCTTTTTGGAATTTGGCCTCGACTCTAGGTGTCATGTATCAAAGTGGCTTTTTAAGATAAGCTTTCAATCAATACTCCCAAACTAGTTGGTCTAAGGTATTAGGTGTTGAAGCACTCCTTAGGATTTACTTGCTCAAGCCTCTCTCTTTGATACAAATTTACCACAAGCATTTAACTAGGACAATAACTCTTTGAGTTCTTATTTCTTTCTTTTTCTTCCTAGTAATTGATGCTCAGAGCCTTGGGCTTATTCTTTTTTTCTTCTTTTTTTGTTTTCTTTTGTTACTACTTCTTGGATCAATAGGTGTTTGAGAAATTCCATAATACTTCTCCAAACTTCATTTCCTGTCTATGAGCTCCCATGCAAGTTTTCACAAACATGCAACCTCAATACACAATCATACAATCAGAACCTCCACACCTCTTAATCTTTTGCTTGCCCCAAGATTTATAAAATTCTTCAACACTTTCCTTTCAGAAGAATAATTTACATTTTAAGTGTAATGGGTGCAAGCAAAATTCAAGATGATAATCATGATATCAGAGCAACATATTACAAATCAAATATCAACTATGCTTATTTCACAAGGAGTAATCACACATGCATATAAAAAAATAGAAGACAATTATGCAATTTAAAGTGCTGGAAATAAGTAAGAGGAAAAAGGAACTTTACCACCTTGTAGTTTATCTTCATTATTGTTGTCCTTTTCCTCCTATTCTTCCCCTTCCCATACCAAACTTAGAATGATTGCTTATCCTCAAGCAACAATTAAAATAGTGGTGATGGGGTTTAGGATGGATCATGAATGTCTTAGAATGAAGTGTGAGTATGCATGTGTTTCAGCAAGCAAGATTAAGGATACAATAAAGGCACAAGAGATACAAACAGAGACATTTTGATTGCATTAATAAGTGGTGTGTTTGGTACCTTGCAAGAGAGATAAGTGGCAACACCAAACTTAGTGTGACACTCTCAATTTAGAATGTTGAAAGTACCCAGTGAAGATTGAAAATCAAATTGTTGCATGGCAACACCAAACTTAGAATGCAATCATATGCCAAATTATTGAAAGTAAACTAAGCAAAGCAAGGAAATATTACCTACGGTTGGGTTGCCTCCCAACAAGCGCTCTTTTAATGTCATTAGCTTGACATGTATTTCATGACATTCTTCCTCTTCTTCCAGTTTGTTAAGAGGAATGACCTCAAGAGGAAAGAGGAGCCAGTTAATGCCCCTTGTTTTGAGTGCCTCTCCCAAGCAAGCTTTCTTTTGTTGTTAGCTTGAGAAATCTTGCTTGTTGGGGTAGGAGTGGGATGGCTTTTGGTTGACCTTTTATTCTTCATGGATATTGTCCTTCTTTTCTTGGTCACCATCCTCTTTTTAGTGCTCATGTTGATTGCCTTCACCACCTTGATTTCAGAACTTTGGTGTTGTATGATGGTTGGAGTGTCTTCTTCATCAAGAGCTTCTTGAATTGTTGGTTCAATGAACTCACCCTTTATGCAACTCTCTGTGTCATTAGAGTAATATGGACTCCCTTGATTGACTTCCTCCCTTTCTTCTACATGGTGTTGTATTGAGCCTTTGGGAGTGAGTTTGCATGTTCCATTGGCACCACTAGTAACCTCTGTGGGTATGGAGCCTTAAGCTTATATACTCTCACAACCTTCTCCTTCTTCATAGAAATCTCACTTGGTATGGGTGCCTCCTTTTCTTTTTCTTCTGATTCCTCCCTTGGGTTTGCCATGGTACCACTGAGAGAATTGTGGGTAGTGATTTGCTTTGATAGATATCCAACTTGTGCCTCAAGCTTCTTAAGGGCAGCCCCCCGGTTCTGCATAATGGATTTTACTTCCTCCTTGAAAGTCCTCATGTCCTTAGATTCTTCCAAGAGAATTGCCAATAGGTTCTCTATCCTTGATAGCTTATCCTCGAGGGGAGGGTGTGCAACTGGGCTGGAATTTGGAGGTTGAGGGTGGCTATTTTGTGAATGAAATTGGTTATTTTGTGATTGTATATTCTGAGAGTGGTATGACTCTTGTGGGTAATGATATGGGTTTTGTGGACTGTGTGAAGAATTTTGTGTGTAATGCAATGAATTGTGTGAGTGGTGAAATGAATTATATGGATGTGGGAAGGAATTTTGTGTTGAGGCATATCCAAGTGGTGAAGGGTTTTGATGCAGAAAGCTAGGAGGTGAGGTTGAATAATTAAAGGATGATGGCTCTTAATGAGTGGGGGGTGAATAAGTGAAATATCTTTAGTTTTGATCTTCCGAGGCACAACTTGAGTAGTGATCAAAGTCATCAAAATATGGACCATTTTGTGACCCTGGGAAGCACCCCATTTCATCTTCTTGATATTCCCAACCACCATTATCATAATAACCTGAATTATTTTGTGGTGGTGAGAAGTATCCCATGTAACTTGATTGACCAAAAGATTATCTATACTCCATTTTTCTTCAAAATACTCTGTACCAAACAACAATCACCAAGATAAAATAGATTTGGAATTCCCCTTGTCACAGATGAGAAAATTCCAAGTGAGGCAATATCACAAACAGTTAGTTAGCAAAAGAAAATAAAGAAACAAAAAAAACATTGACAAAAAAAGTGTCTAATCTAGTAAATCAATCAACCGGTAGTTTGTTAATCACAATTAATCCCCGGCAACGGCGCCACAAACTTGATGCACGGAAACTTGTCTCTCAACAAATTTCCCTTCGGCAAGTATACCAAATTGTCGTCAAGTAAAAACTCACAAGAGAGTGAGGTCGAATCCACAAGGATTAACAGATTAAGTAATCAATGGTTAATTGATTATCCTAGTTAGACGAATCATATTTGAGTGATAAGTAACAAGGAAATGTAAATGGCATAAAAGTAAAGAAAGCAATAAAGTGCAGAAAAGTAAAATGGCAAGAAAAGTAAATGTATGAACTAAAAATAAAATAAACATTGGGATCAAGAGATATTGCAATCCTCCGGATCAAGTTCATTCTCATCTCTTCCTCAATCAATGCATTCATTGATCTCCTTGGCAATCTTAAGTGATTAGATCCCAATTCCTTGGCAATCCAATCTCTCTAAGCTTGAACAATTTCCCAATTCCTTGATTTAATTGCTCATGGGAAGAGATAAAGTTTGGTCACTGCTTATACCACACACATTTATAGATCAAAGTATTGGTAGGATTAAATGTCACAATATCCATCCAACCCCAACCTAATACAATGTGAGAGAGCATTTCTAGCATGATCTCCTCATTCCTCTTCCAAGGTTCCGAGGAGATCCAATTATGGAGAGCTTTTCTTATAAGATAGCTAACCAATTGGATGAAGATCGAAAGCTCTCTAGTAAAATCAAGAGAAAAGAAAGAAGAAGAAGAATGAAAACTACAATTGATCCATTAAATGCAATAGAGCTCTCTAACCCAATGAAAAGAGTTAGTTGTTCATTGCTCTACCAAAATAGTAAAGAAAGAAAGTGCAAAAAAATAAAGATGAAGATTAAAACTGAAATTGAAACTTCAAAGTTCATAAATGAAAAGTATAAACTAAAATTTAACTACTACTAAGAAAAGAAAAAGAAGAGAAAAGGAAGAAGAGTGTAAGAGGGGAGGGAGTCCGAAGACCCCTCTTCTCTGGTGTGTCCAGCCCCCAGAATACCCCCTCTCTAATTCCCAGATGATTTCAAAGTAAAAACTAAGGCCTTTATGTAGGCTCTCCTAAATTACAAAATGAAATGAAATTAAAAGCAAATTACAATTAAATGAAAATTCCTACTCTAGATGCTTCTTGTGGCCTTGATTGGTTGACACTTGTGGGCTTGCTTGCTTGAGGTTGGTTGGTCCTTAAAAGAGAAGTGAATAAAGTTGAGGTCCAGGTGGTAATCGTTAGTGTTACCCTTAGCCATACCAATGCTACAAGTGTTGCGTTAGTGCTGAAGTTAGTGTGGCTAACGTCACACTTGCTACCCAGTTGGTGTTTTTGGGGCTTAAAAGATGTCTATTCTTTGTACTCCAATTTCATTCCCACTATAAGCCATTATATATCGTTGGAAAGCTCTAAATGTCAGCTTTCTAACGCAACTAGAATCACCTCGATTAGATCTCTGTAACTCAAGTTATGCTCCCTTAAAGGGGACAGGGTCACTGGCGTAGTCGCTGGCGTTATTGGCAAAAGTGAGTGCCAATAACGTCAGCGTTAAGGAGATTAATATTGACAGGTTCTGGAGCTCAAACTTAATGTCCACCCCATACTATTATATATTCTTGGAAAGCCCTAGCTGTATAATTTCCAATGCCTTTGGAAGGGCATCATTTGGAGCTTTCCAGCTCGAGTTACACTTCTTGGAAGGTGAAGAGGTCAGCTGGCCTTACTACAGGTTGATACCATGTTCATCTTTGCAATTTCGGGGCAGGTTTTCTCCCTCAAATTTAGTGTCCACCTTGTAGTTCCAAATATGCTAGGAAAGCTCTGGAATTCTACTTTCCAAGTTATTCTCGTTTGAAGAAGGCATGGTCAGGCTGCCGGGTGAGATTTTGCCCACGTTAGTGGCACTAACGTGGCCACTAACGTAGGCGTTCTTTGCTTCGCAAACGTTAGTGGCGTTCACTTTTTCTACTAACTTTCACAGCTGCCTCCTTTCTTCCACGTTAATGCCCACGTTAGTGGTACTAACGTGGCCACTAACGTGGGTGTTCTTGGCTTCGCAAACGTTAGTGGCGTTCACTTTTTCCACTAACGTTGGAGTTTCCCTTTCCTTCCACGTTAGTTACCACGTTAATGTAACTAACGTGGAAACTAACGTGGGTCTTCTTGCCCTTTGCTAACGTTAGTGTTGTTTACTTTTACCACTAACGTTCCAAACTTTCCTTCCTTCCACGTTAATGGCCACGTTAGTGGTAATAACGTAGCCATTAATGTGGCTCTTCTCTGCTTCTTGTTACCTGAAATCAATCAAACAAAGTGCATCAAAGTCTTGCTCTTAATCATACGATTATGCATCATCCATTTTATCATTCAATTCATGCATAATTCTCATGAAATCATTCAAAATTCACAATGTTTGCTTGAATCATGGTGTGAATGCATTTTCATCCAAATACTTGCTTATTTCCTAAGAAAATGCATGAGACCAACCTAAAGCATACAAAAAATGGCTAGTAAAACTAGCCAAGATGCCCTGGCATCAATACTCTTGAATACTCACTCTAGTGCCTTCTTTGAGACCCTTATTCTTTGATCCTTATCTTGGCTTTGTTTTTGTTTTCTTTTTATCTTTAGAGCTTATTGCTTTTCTTTAGCTAAGTGTTCTGTATTGAGGCAACTTTTTATGATAGGCTTTCAGCCAACACTCCCGAAACAGTTGGTTCAAGGTGCTGGGTGTTGAAACACCCCTAAGGACTTAATCACCCAAGCCTCTCCTCAGCACATACACACCACAGGCACATGGTTTGTTATTCATTCCTAAGATCTTGGTGCCTAATGATGACTTGCATCTTTTACTCTTTTTACCCATCTAAAAGGACCATAAAAAGAACACATTTTCATTGTTTCAATGCAATTTCATGAATCAAATGATAAATATTATGGTACATTGCTTTGAAATGGGTTTGTGTTGAATTTCAGGCAAAAAGAGCAACAAAAAGGGAAGAAAACAACAAGTAAAGCTGGGCGTGTGAAGTGGGCATGCCACTTAAGACAAACGCCATAAAATTGAGTGGGCATGGCACGCCAGCACCACTGCGTGGCACGCCAGTAATGAATTCTAGAGAGCAAGGTTGAAGGCCACAAAAGGGGCGTGACACACCAAGCTGGGCGTGGCACGCCAAGTCTATCACACACCATGGGCATGCCACTTGAAGAGCTGGGCGTGGCACACCAGTTCATCAATCAGAAAGGGACATCACTTGGGTGTGCCACTTGGTTTCGAAGGTGTGGCATGCCAACTGTAGTCCATCACTTAGGTGTGCCACTTGAAGACCCAGGCGTGGCACGCCAAGCTTGGGGGAATCAACTTAAGATGTGCGTGCCACTTGGTATCGAAGGCGTGGCACGCCTACTCTAGTCCATCACTTGGGCGTGCCACTTGAAGACCCAGGCGTGGCACGCCAAGCTTGGAGGAATCAACTTAAGATGGGCGTGCCACTTGAGGTCGAAGGCGTGGCACGCTGATGAGTCCATATTTGACAATATATTTTAGCTTGAATTGGTTGGATTTTCTCACATAAAGTCACACTTATTCGCCAAAATAGCATACTTTTGTGTTCGATCCCTAAAGTGAGCCTAAATGTGAAAACATGCATTTTTGTGCCTAAATTGAGCAATTTAATCTCACTTTTATTCCATCCGATGCCGTGATATGTTTGTTGAATGATTTCATGTCCTAGAGGCAATATTGGTTTGGTAGAAATGGAAGAAAGCATGCAAAAAGGGAGAAAACATGAAGAAAACAAAGGAAAAAAGCATCTCAGCCTATGCCCATGCACACCGTCTGTGCCCATGCACAGGGGTCAAAATCAGGACTTGTGCGTCCGCACACCTTCTGTGCCCACACACAGAGTTCAAAATCAGGACATGTGCCCACTGGTGCACGAAATTGTGATACACAATGGCACTAAAAACTTGGTACGCACAATTGTAATCTCACTCTTTTTTCACAACTTCGCACAACTAACCAGCAAGTGCACTGGGTCGTCCAAGTAATAAACCTTACGTGAGTAAGGGTCGATCCCACGGAGATTGTCGTCTTGAAGCAAGCTATGGTCACCTTGTAAATCTCAGTCAGGCGGATTCAAATGGTTATGGAGTTTTAATAATTAAAAGAGAAATAAACAGAAAATAAAGATAGAGATACTTATGTAATTCGTTGGTGAGAATTTCAGATAAGGGCATAGAGATACTTTGTTCTCGTTGAATCTCTGCTTTCCTACTGCCTTCATCCAATCCTTCTTACTCCTTTCTATGGCAAGTTGTATGTTGGACATCACCGTTGTCAATGGCTACTTCCCGTTCTCTCAATGAAAATGGTCCAAATGCGCTGTCACCGCACGTCTAATCATCTGTCGGTTCTCGATCGTGTTGGAATAGAATCCAGTGATCCTTTTGCGTCTGTCACTATCCTCAACACTCGTGAGTTTGAAGCTCATCACAGTTATCCCTTCCCAGATCCTACTCGGAATACCACAAACAAGGTTTAGACTTTCCGGATCTCAGGAATGGCCGCCAATAATACTAGCTTATACCACGAAGACTCCGATATTTCGGAATGGAGGCTAAGAGATTTTTTTAAAAAGAAGATATGAAATTTTTGAAAAACAAATTAAAAAGATTTTAGTTTTAAAATTAATAACTTGATTAACAAGAAACTAAAAGATATGACTCTAAATTTCAAATATTGAATCTTTCTTAACAAGAAAGTAACAAACTTGAAATTTTTGAATCAAAATTTTTGAAAATATGAGGAAAAGATTTGATTTTTGAAAAATATATATTTGAAAAGATTTGATTTTGAAAAAGATATGATTGAAAATATTTGATTTGAGAAAGATTTGATTTTGAAAAAAATATGAAGATTTCAAAAAGATTTGATTTGAAAACATAATTCCTCTCCTTGTGTCATCCTGGCATTAAATGCCTAGAAGCTGCATGTTTTGGTCGTTTAACGCCCAATTGCTGCATGGTTTGGGTGTTTAAATGCCCAGCCAGGTACCCTGGCTGGCATTCAGGTTAAATGCCAGTTTTCCTTCTTCACTGGGCGTTTTGAACGCCCAGCTTTTTTCCGTAATTCCTCTGCTTTATGTTCTTGGATCTTCATTTTGCTAAATCCTTTATTCAAGAAGATATGTTTTCAATTTTGAAAAACAACAAAATGAGTCAAAACATATAATTTTTGGATCAAAACACAAGATATATGCAAGAACATTATGAACATCAAGATGAACACCAAGAACAATCTTGAAGATCAATATGAACATCAAGAACTCAGTTTTCTTAATGAAAAAAAACATGGAGGACACCAAACTTAGAACTTTCTCATGTTTGGGCCATATGAGTGCAAGAATGCATATGTAGAACATCATGCAGTGCAAATCAATAAATCATGAAGATCAAACAAGGCAATTCATCAAGAACGACTTGAAGATCATCAAGAACACAATGCATGTGTTTCGAAAATTGCAAGACAATTAAAATCATACAATTGACACCAAACTTAAAATTTGGCCCTAGATTCAAACAAGAACCATGAAATATTTTTGAGTTTTCATGATTTTATGAATTTTTTTGGATTTTTCAAAAATTATTGTGGAAAACGGAAAACAAAGAAAAATTTTTGAAAGATTTTTTTGAAAACTTTTTGAAAATAAAATAATGGTTAAAAACAAGAAGAAGATTACCTAATCTGAGCAACAAGATGAACCGTCAGTTGTCCAAACTCGAACAATCCCCGACAATGGCACCAAAAAGTTGGTGCACAAAATTGTGATACACAATGGCGCCAACAACTTGGTATGCACAATTGTAATTTCACTCTTTTTTCACAACTTCGCACAACAAACCAGCAAGTGCACTGGGTCGTCTAAGTAATAAACCTTACGTGAGTAAGGGTCGATCCCACGAAGATTGTCGGCTTAAAGCAAGCTATGGTCATCTTGTAAATCTCAGTCAGGCGGATTCAAATGGTTATGGAGTTTTAATAATTAAAAGATAAATAAACAAGAAATAAAGATAGAGATACTTATGTAATTCATTGGTGAGAATTGCAGATAAGCGCATAGAGATGCTTTGTTCCCGATGAATCTCTGCTTTCCTACTGCCTTCATCCAATCTTTCTTACTCCTTTCTATGGCAAGTTGTATGTTGGGCATCACTGTTGTCAATGGCTACTTCCCGTCCTCTCAGTGAAAATGGTCCAAATATGCTGTCACCGCATGGCTAATCATCTGTTAGTTCTCGATCATGTTGGAATAGAATCCAGTGCTCCCTTTGCGTTTGTCACTACGCCCAACACTCGCGAGTTTGAAGCTTGTCACAATCATCCCTTCCGAGATCCTACTCTGAATACCACAGACAAGGTTTAGACTTTCCAGATCTCAGGAATGGCCGCCAATAATTCTAGCTTATACCACGAAGACTCCGATCTTTCGGAATAGAGGCTAAGAGATATGCGCTCGATCTAAGGTAAAACGGAAGTAGTTGTTAGGCACGCGTTCATAGGTTGAGAATAGTGATGAGTGTCACGGATCATCACATTCATCATGTTGAAGTGCAAGCGAATAACTTAGAATAGGAATAAGCATGAATTGAATAGAAAATAGTAGTACTTTGCATTAATACTCGAGGAACAGCAGAGCTCCACACCTTAATCTATAGTGTGTAGAAACTCCACCATTGAAAATACATAAGTGAAAATAGGGTAGGCATGGCCGAGTGACCAGCCTCCCTAAACGTGATCAATGGTCCCAAATTCCAAGATGAAAATACAATAGTAAAAAGTTCTATTTATACTAAACTAGTTACTAAGGTTTATAGAAATAAGTAAGTGATGCAGAAATCCACTTCTGGGCCCACTTGGTGTGTGCTTGTGCTGAGCATTGAAGCTTTCACGTGTAGAGGTCTTCCTTCAAGTTAAACACCAGCTTTGGTGCCATTTTGGGCGTTTAACTCTAACTTTTATGCCAGTTATGGCGTTTTGACGCCAAAAAAGGGTAGAGAGCTGGCGTTTTGACGCCATTTTACATCGTCAAAACTCGTGCAAAGTACAAACTATTATATATTGCTGGAAAGCCCTGGATGTCTACCTTCCAACGAAATTGAGAGCGCGCCATTTGGAGTTCTGTATCTCAAAATAATCCACTTCGAGTGAAGGGAGGTCAGAATCCAACAGCATTTGCAGTCCTTTTTTAGCCTCTAAATCATATTTGTGCTCAGGTCCCTCAATTTCAGCCAAAAATTACCTGAAATCACAGAAAAACACACAAACTCATAGTAAAGTCCAGAAATGTGAATTTTGCTTAGAAACTAATAAAAATATACTAAAAACAAACTAAATCATACTAAAAACTATATAAAAACAATGCCAAAAAGCGTATAAATTATCCTCTCATCACCCACGCACAGGCTGTGTTCATGCTCAGGGCAGAATGAAAATCAAGACCTGTGCATCCGCACAGGACCTGTGCCCATGCACAGGAGGAAAATCAGCATCTGTGCCCTTGCACAGACCTGTGCATCCGCAGAGGTACAAGTGCGTGCCTCCATTAAAATTGCATGTGGACTCACGTTTTGGGGGCTTTTTGGCCCATTTTTGAAGGCTTTTGAAGCATATTTAAAGGGGAAGCAACACCATATCATGAGAGACATTACCATACTTCATAAAGGAGTTTTTAGGAGTAGTTTTAGGGTAGTTTAGTTTTAGGTTTTCTCTCTTAAGGTTTTAATTAGGGTTTCAATGTAGCATTTTATACTTCAATTTTATTCTTGGATTTTGCTATCTCATTGTAAGTATTTCTTTAATTCCTCTTTTATTACACTACTTGTTCTACACTTTTATCTATTTACTTTCCTTTATCAATATATGCTTGGTTTTGCAATTTTGAGTTCTTGTTAATGAATTTGATGTTTGATGCTTGCTTCACGTTTGTTTGAGTTACCTTTATTTATTTTGATCATTTATGGTTCATAGCTTTTACCATTTTCCCAATTTTGCCATGTTTTATGTTTATGCCCTCTATGTGTTTGATGAAATGCCAATCTTAGTTATGGGGTAATTTCCACCCCTTGGCTTGGGAAAAATGAGTTTTTGGATTACTAGAGCCATACTGTCCAACATTTAGTGACAGTTCTTGGGGAGTTAGTTGATTCTTGTTTCCATTAAAGATAGCCTTTTATCAACTAGTTGGTAAGTTGGTTAGAACTTATGGATTAAGGTCAATTATGCTTGCTTGACTTACTCCTCGATGTTAGGGATTAACTAAGCCTCATTAGTTACCTGGGCGTGCCACTTAAATGCTGGGTGTGGCACGTCGGCTACTGGAGCAAGGAAGAATGTTGGTAGTGGCATGCCACACACTGGGCGTGGCATGCCAGTTGTGTTTTCCAAAGATGTGAAGAAGCATGCACCATGGGCATGGCACGTACACCCTGGGTGTGGCACACACACCCTGGGCGTGGCATGCCAATTATGTTTTCCAGAGAAGAAGATGCAACACCCACAATTGGCGTGGCACGCCAGACCCTGGGTGTGCCACGCTAGTTCAAAGCTCCAAGAAAGAACCTGGGCGTGTCACTTGAGGTCCAAGGCGTGGCACACCAGGCTAACCAAAGCCCAAGTGGCACACCTAGGGTCTTCTTGGAACCTTGGTTAGCCTGGCGTGCCACTTAAGCTCAAAAGCGTGGCACGCCCGGCTAACCAAGGTTCGAAGAAGACCCTGGGTGTGCCACTTGGGCTTGATGGCGTGGCACGCCAGGCTAGCCAACATTAAAAAAGACCCTGGGCATGCCACTTGGGCTCGAAGGCATGGCACGCCAGGCTAGCCAACATTAAAGAAGACCCAGGGCGTGCCACTTTGGCTTGAAGGCGTGGCACGCTAAGGATGTCAACACATAGGGCGTGCCACTTGAAGAGCTGAGCATGGCACGCCAAGCCAAATTAGACGCTAGGCGTGGAACGCCACATAAATGCCAGTCACACGCCAGCTACTGGAGATCACGTTTATTGAGTTTTTCTTTTCCCTCCAATTGTAATTTTCTTTTCCTTTTGTATTTTTTTAATTATAGTAATAGGAGTAGTATAAATAACCCCTGGAAGTATTGAGAAAGGGCTTGAGTTGGGTTGTATTGGATTGGCATTGCTAAGTTTAGATCTAGTTTTTACTTTACACTTCATCTCTTCCATCTCTTTTACTGTTCTCTAAGCTATGAGTAGCTAAACTCCCTCTCATTGAGAGAGGGAGCTCTGTTGTACTTGATAGATTAATGATAGTGAATTTGTTCTTCTCTTCATATTCTCTTTAATTTTCTAGAAGGAATTTCGTTCTTCATGCTAGTATTCAATCATCTTGGGAAAGAGGTTGAATGCAAAATGGGTTTAATGGGAACCTTGGAAAAGGGAACATGAAACCATGCTTGAAATCCCTTCTCCCACTTGAGTAGAATCTAGGTTTTAGGATTGGATATGGTGACATATAATCCACCCATTATTTGGACCTATGATGATGTATGGTATAATCAGAGACCAAGCATATCTCTCTTTCTGAGCAATTAGACCAAGGAATTGGCTGATTATCAAGATTTGAGAGATTGAATTACCAAGGGATTGGGACTCAATCAATCATGATTGCCAAGAGGTCAATGATTTGCATGATTGAAGATGAGATAAACTGAATTTAATCCAAAGAGATCAACATCTCCTAATCCCAATGAATTCTCTTATTCTTATCTTCCATATTCTTTATAGCTTTCTTTTACATTATGCTAATCCCCCTTCCCATTTACTATTCAGTCATTTATATTTCTGTACTTTACATTTATGCCATTTCCATTTCTGCATTTTACTGCCTTCCTTTACTTTCATGTACTTTATAATTCTGCCATTTAAATTACAGTACTCAACACTCTCTATTTGATTAGCTTAACTAATTAGTTCATTAGCTAACACTGCTCAATCAATCAATCTCTATGGATACGATTCCACTCCTAGTGGGTTATTACTTGATGATATTTGGTGCACTTTCCAAAGAAAGGATTCATTTTTTTGGGAGTGAATTCTGGTCATCACCCAATACCTCTTTGGGTTACTAAGTATTCTGTGACAAGGTTGCTCTTGATAGTGGACTTTCAATTGACAATCCCGAGTTAGTTAACCCAAGTTATCAAGTGATGAAGCACTCCTAAGAACTTACTCCTCCAAGCAGATCCTTGAGCAGATATTTTATACGCTTTTTGGGGGTAATTTCATGTAGTTTTTAGTATGTTTTAGTTAGTTTTTAGTATATTTTTATTAGTTCTCAGGCAAAATTCATATTTCTAGACTTTACTATGAGTTTGTGTGTTTTACTGTGATTTCAGGTATTTTCTAGTGGAAATTGAGGGAGCTGAGCAAAAATCTGATTCAGGCTGAAAAAGGACTGCTGATGCTGTTGGATTCTAACCTCCATACACTCGGAATGGCTTTTTTGGAGCTATATGAGTCCAAGTGGCGCGCTCTTAATTGGGATGGAAATTAGACATCCAGGGCTTTCCAGCAATATATAATAGTCCATACTTTTCTCGAAGATAAACAATGTAAACTGGCATTTAACGTCAGTTCCATGTTCTATTTTGGCGTTAAACGCCAGAAACAGGTTACCAGTTGGAGTTAAAAGCCCAAAGTAGGTTACAAGCTGTTGTTTAACTCCAAAAATAGCCTAGGCACGGGAAAAGCTCAAGTCTCAGCCCCAGCACACACCAAGTGGGCCCCAAAGTAGATTTCTGCACTATCTTAGTTTACTCATTTTCTGTAAACCTAGGATACTAGTTTTGTATTTAAAAAACTTTTAGAGTTTTATTCTGTATCACATGACAATTTTAGATCTAAAATTTGTACTCTTTGATGGCATGAGTCTCTTAACTCCATTTTTGGGGGTGAGGAGCTCTGCTGTGTCTTGATGAATTAATGTAATTATTTTTGTTTTCTATTTAAACACGCTTGTTTCTATCTAAGATATTCATTCGCATTTCAATATGATGAATGTGATGATCCATGACACTCATCACCATTCTCAATCTTTGAACGTGTGACTGACAACCACCTCCGTTCTACATTAGACTGAATGAGTGTCTCTTAGATTCCTTAATCAGAATCTTCGTGGTATAAGCTAGAATCCATTGGCAGCATTCTTGAGAATCTGGAACGTCTAAACCTTGTCTGTGGTATTCCGAGTAGGATTCAAGGATTGAATGACTGTGACGAGCTTCAAACTCACAAGGGTTGGGCGTAATGACAGACGCAAAAGGATCAATGGATCCTATTCCAGCATGAGTGAGAACCGACAGATGATTAGCCATGCGGTGACAGCGCACCTGGACCATTTTCACTGAGAGGACGGATGGTAGCCATTGACAACAGTGATCCACCAACACACAGCTTGCCATAGGGGGGACCTTGCGTGCGTGAAGAAGAAGACAAGGGAAAAGCAGAGATTCAGAAGACAAAGCATCTCCCAAAACTCCAACATATTCTCCATTACTGCATAATAAGTATTATTTAATCCATGCTCTCTTGTTCATTTGCAAGTTAATTGATAATTATAATTGATATCCTGACTAAGAGTTACAAGATAACCATAGCTTGCTTCAAGCCAACAATCTCTGTGGGATCGACCCTTACTTACGTAAGGTATTACTTGGATGACCCAGTGCCCTTGCTGGTTAGTGGTACGAATTGTGAAAAGTGTGATTTACAATTTCGTGCACCATGTTTTTGGCGTTGTTACCGGGGATTATTTGAGTTTGAACAACTGATAGTGAATCTTGTTGCTTAGATTAGGAAAATTTTGTCTTTTGGGTCAGAGTCTTTTATTTTCTTTTCAAAAAATTTTCAAAAATATTATTTTTCTTTATTAATTTTTAGTTTTTATGTGAGTTTAGTGTCATGTTTTAAGTTTGGTGTCAATTGCACGCTTTTCTTTGTCTTTCAATTTTCGAATTGCATGTTCTTTGTTCATCTTTGACCTTCAAGTTGTTCTTGTCTAATTTCCTTATTTGATCTTTAGTTTGTCTTGTTTTGTGTCTTTTCTTGTTTTTCTTGTGCTTTTTCAAAATATCAGTTTTCAAAAAAAAAAATTATTTATAAAAAAATACCTCTTTAAAACATGTTACATTTATAGCTCAATTGGCTAGAGCATTGTGTTTGTGTTCTTGGTAATTGGGCATCTTCCTTTTAAAACTTTTTCAAAAATAATTTTTCTTTAATTAAATCTTGTGCCAAATTTTAAGTTTGGTGTTTTCTTGTTAATTTTTCTTTAGTTTTCGAAAATTTTATTTTGGTTTTCTAAAAATTTTTAGTTTGGTGTCTATCCTCATGTTCTTGTTGTTCTTGTGAGTCTTCAAAGTGTTCTTGAGTCTTCCTTGTGTTTTGATCTTAAAATTTTTAAGTTTGGTGTTCCTTGGTGTTTTTCCTCCAAAATTTTCGAAAACAAGGAGCATTAGATCTAAAAATTTTAAGTCTTGTGTCTTTTGTGTGTTTTTCTCTTTCATCATAAAATTCAAAAATAAAAAAATATCTTTTCTAACTATTTTTAAGCAAATATTTTGAAATTTTTTTATAAAAATTCAGATTTCAATCTCAAAATTTTATCTTATCATATCTTAGTTGTCAAGTTTTTTTAAAAAAAAAATCATATCTTTTTCAAATCATATCCTTTTTAAAATTTTTAAAAATCATATCTTTTTCAAAACTTCCTAACCACTTTTTCTCTCTCTTCATTTTTCAAAAATCCTCACTAATTTTTCATTTATTTTATTTTATTTTATTTTATTTTTAATTTCTTTTTTTAAAAAAACAATTATACTATTTGAATCTCCAATTCACAACATCTCACTTTCTCCATCATGGACCTAAGTGGAAATGAACAGTCCAGAAGGACTCTGGGGTCATATACTAACCCGACTACTGCTTCATATGGGAGTGGTATCTGTATACCCTCCATCGGAGTCAGTAGTTTTGAGTTGAATCCTCAACTCATTATCATGGTGCAGCGAAGTTGCCAATATTCCGGTCTTCCACAGGAAGAAGCTACAGAGTTTCTGGCACAGTTTTTACAAATTGCTGACACAGTACATGATAAGGAAGTAGATTAGGATGTCTACAGATTATTACTGTTTCCATTTGCTGTAAAAGACCAAGCTAAGAAGTGGTTAAATAACCAAACTAAGGCTAGCATAAGGACATGAAAACAACTGTCAGAAAAATTCGTAAATCAATATTTCCCTCCAAAACAAATGACACAGCTAAGGCTGAACATCCAAGGCTTTAAACAAGGAGATAATGAATCTCTTTACGATGCCAGGGAGAGATACAGAGAGATGCTAAGAAAATACCCCTCTGAAATGTTTTCAGAGTGGGTGCAGTTAGACATCTTCTATTATGGACTTATAGAGAAAGCTCAAATTTCTCTAAACCACTCAGCTAGTGGATCTATACACATGAGAAAGACAATTGAAGAAGCTCAAGAGCTCATTGATACAGTTGTCAGAAATTAGCATCTGTACCTAAGTAGTGAGTCTTCCATGAAAGAAGAGGCTAAAACAGTAACTGCTGAACTCAGTCCTGCAGAACAAGTTACTGAATTCAATCAGCAATTAGATTTTCTAACAAAACAGCTAGCCAAATTCAAGGAGATACTACAAGACACAAGAATGGCTAATATGAATATGGAAGTACAGTTGAAGCAAACAAAACAACAATTATCAAAACAAATAATAGAAGAGTGCCAAGCAGTTCAATTAAGAAGTGGGAAAACATTAAATACCTCACTTTAAAGCAGCAGGAAGCCAAAAAATGAACAAACTGCTACCCAAAATCCCTCTGAGGTTAGTAAGAGCCCAGAGAGGAATAATTCTGGTGCTCAAATGCCAGAAGAGGGTAAAGAGCTAGTGTTAAACGCCCAACCCATGCTCAGTTCTGGCGTTCAAACGCCTCAAACAGGCAAAGAGTTGTAGTTAAACGCCCAATGGAAGCTCAGTTCTGGCGATCAGACGCCAGAAACAGGAAAGGAGTTGGCATCCAATGCCAATCCAGCTTCCAACCCTAGCATTCAAACGCCAGTGAGGGATCAGACACTTGCAAGTGCTGATAGCAACCCCTCTAAGAAGGCTTTCCCAACCACCTCTGTAGAAAATAAACCTGTAGCAACTAAGGTTGACGAATACAAAGCCAAGATGCCTTATCTTCAGAAACTCCGCCAAGCGGAGCAGGATAAGTAATTTGCCTGCTTTGCAGACTATCTCAGGACTCTTGAAATAAAGATTCCGTTTGCAGAGGCACTTGAGCAAATACCCTCTTATGCTAAGTTCATGAAAGAGATCTTGAGTCATAAGAAAGACTAGAGAGAAACTGAAAAGGTTTTCCTCACTAAAGAATGCAGTGCAGTCGTTCTAAAAAGCTTACCAGAAAAGCTTAAAGATCCTGGAAGCTTTATGATACCATGCACATTTGAGGGTACTTGTACCAAGAAAGCTCTATGTGATCTTGGAGCAAGTATCAACCTAATACCTGCATCCACTATCAAAAAGTTTGGTTTGACTGAAGAAGTCAAACCAACCCGGATATGTCTCCAACTTGCTGATGGCTCCATTAAATACCCATCAAGCGTGATTGAAGACATGATTGTCAAGGTTGGTCCATTTGCCTTTCCCACTAACTTTGTGGTGCTAGAAACAGAGGAGCACAAAAGTGCAACTCTCATTCTAGGAAGACCTTTCCTAGCAACTGGAAGAACCCTCATTGACGTCCAAAAAAGGGGAATTAACTCTGAGGGTCAATGAGGACGAGTTTAAGTTGAATGTTGTCAAAGCTATGCAGCATCCAGACACCCCAAATGACTGTATGAGCATTGACATTATTGACTCTCTAGTGGAAGAGGTCAATATGACTGAGAGTATTAAATCAGAGCTAGAGGGTATCTTTAAAGATGTTCAACTTGATCTGGAGGAACCAGAGAGAATAATAGAACCTCTGAAATTCCCTCAGGAAGAGGAGAATCCTCCTAAACCCAAGCTCAAACCATTACCACCATCCCTGAAATATGCATTTTTGGGAGAAGGTGGCACTTTTCCTGTAATCATAAGCTCTATCTTAGAGCCACGGGAAGAGGAAGAACTAATTCAAGTGCTCAGGACACACAAGACAGCTCTTGGATGGTTCATCAGTGATCTTAAGGGCATTAGCCCAGCCAGATGCATGTCCAAGATCCTATTGGAGGATGACGCTAAGCCAGCGGTTCAACCACAGAGGCGGCTGAATCCAGCCATGAAGGAGGTGGTGTAGAAGGAGGTCACTAAATTACTAGAGGCTGGGATTATTTATCCTATTTCTGATAGCCCCTGGGTGAGCCCTGTCCAAGTCGTCCCTAAGAAGGGTGGTATGATAGTGGTTCATAATGAAAAAAATGAACTGGTTCCTACAAGAACAGTTACAGGGTGGCGTATGTGTATTGATTATAGAAGGCTCAATATAGCTACCAAAAAGGATCATTTTCCTCTATCATTCATAGACCAGATGCTAGAAAGACTAGCAGGTCATGATTACTACTGCTTTCTGGATGGATATTCAGGTTATAATCAAATTGCAATAGATCCCCAAGATCAAGAGAAAACAACAGTCACATGTCCATCTGGAGTATTTGCATACAGAAGGATGCCATTTGGTCTGTGCAATGCAACTGCAACCTTTCAAAGGTGCATGCTCTCTATTTTCTCTGATATGGTGGAAAAATTTTTGGAAGTCTTCATGGATGACTTTTTAGTATTTGGAGACTCATTCAGCTCCTGTCTTGACCATCTAGCACTTATTCTAAAGAGGTGCCAATAGGCTAACCTGGTTTTAAACTGGGAGAAATGTCACTTTAATGTGACTAAAGAAATTGTCCTTGGACAGAAAATTTCGAACAAGGGAATAGAGGTGGATCAAGCTAAGGTAGAGGTAATTGAAAAATTACCACCACCTGCCAATGTTAAAGCAATCAGAAGCTTTCTGGGGCATGCAGGATTCTATAGGAGGTTTATTAAGGATTTTTCGAAAATCGCGAAACCTTTGAGCAATCTGTTGGCTGCTGATACACCATTTGTCTTTGACAAAGAGTGTTTGCAGGCCTTTGAGACTCTGAAAGCTAAGTTGGTCACAGCACCAATCATCTCTGCACCAGACTGGACATTACCATTTGAACTAATATGTGATGCCAGTGACCATGCCATTGGTTCAGTGTTGGAACAAAGGAATGACAAGCTTCTGCACGTCATTTATTATGCCAGTCGTGTTTTAAATGACGCACAGAAGAACTATACAACCACAGAAAAAGAATTGCTTGCTGTGGTTTATACTATTGACAAATTCAGATCTTATTTTGTAGGATCAAAAGTGATTGTGTACACTGACCATGCTGCTCTTAAATATCTACTCACAAAGCAGGATTCAAAACCCAGGCTCATAAGATGGGTGTTGCTTCTGCAAGAGTTTGATATAGAAGTAAGAGACAGAAAAGGGACAGAAAATCAAGTAGCTGATCACCTGTCCCGGATAGAACTAGTAGCAGGAGCGTCCCTCCCTCCTACTGAGATCTTTGAAACCTTTCCGGATGAGCAATTGTTTGCTATTCAGGAAGCTCTGTGGTTTGCAGACATTGCAGACTAGATCAAAAGCTCAGTAATAGTCCAGCTAAAGACAATAAAGAAGCGCTTGCTCGGAGGCAGCCCAGTCATGAGTTTATTTTATTTGTAATTTTAATTCTAAATTAGATAATACATTTCAGTGAATGATACAGAGAAATAAAGGTTTAGGACATAATGCAGAGGAATCACAGAGAAAAGGACATTACTAGCGCAAAAATGACAGTAAGGAGGGTTTCTGACGTTTAACGCCAGCAAGAAGCAGCAAGTGGGCGTTAAATGCCCAAAACAAGCAAGGACTGGGCGTTAAACGCCCAAAGGAAGCATCTGCTAGGAGTTTAATGCCAGGATTGTGGGGAGAATTTTTGAAATTGCCTCTCCTTCTATTCCACTCCTTTCCTTTCTTTTGCTTAAGGACAAGCAAACCTCTAAGTTTGGTGTGTTTTTCCGTGATCACTGAGCTAAAACTCATCAAGATCATGGCACCTAAGGGAAAACAAACCACTTCAAGAGGCAAGAAAGAGAATATTCCAAAACCACTTTGGAATCAAGAGAAGTTCTTAACCAAAGAACATGCAGACCATTACCACAAAAATAATCGGTCTGAAATCAGGGATCCCGGAAGTTAAATTCGATCTGAAAGAAGATGAATATTCGAAGATCTAAGAGCAGCAGGATCAAGACAGCATGATTTGCAAACTGCTTAAAGAACAAGTCAAGAAAGGGCGTGAGCTACAGGAGCTGAAGCACCAGAAGCTGTCTCTTGAAGGACCAGACACCCCACAGGTTGAAGGAGCACCCATTATCTCCCAAACTAAAGGTTGTTGAGTCCTAATCTTAACCTTAAATATGTGATAACTTTTATTTTTAGGAACTTATCTTTAAGAATTACATAAATTAGTATCTCTATTTTGATTTTATCTCCAATTAAGATATAATTTATTTTTCTTATCATCATCAAACATGAATAAAATAGCAGATTTTTAGTATAAGGAGGCAATATTTTTTCGAGTTTTTAATAAGGAAAATTCTAATTATTTATATGTGGTGGCAATACTTTTTGTCTTCTGAATGAATGCCTGAACAGTGCATATTTTTTATTTTTAATTTTATGAATGTTAAAATTGTTGGCTCTTGAAAGAATGATGAACAAGAGAAATGTTATTGATGATCTGAAAAATCATGAAATTGATTCTTGAAGCAAGAAAAAGCAGTGAAAAAAAAAAGGAGCAGCAGAAAAAGCCAACAGCCCTTTAAACCAAAAAGCAAGGGCAAAAAGGATCCAAGGCTTTGAGCATCAATGGAAAGGAGGGCCTAAAGGAATAAAATCCAGGCCTAAGCGGCTAAATCAAGCTGTCCCTAACCATGTGCTTGTGTCATGAAGGTCCAGGTAAAAAGCTTGAGACTGAGTGGTTAAAGTCGTGATCCAAAGCAAAAGAGTGTGCTTAAGAACTCTGGACACCTCTAATTGGGGACTTTATCAAAGCTAAGTCACAATCTAAAAAGGTTCACCCAGTTATGTGTCTGTGGCATTTATGTATCCGATGGTAACAAAGTGCTTAGGGCCACGGCCAAGACTCAAAAAGTAGCTGTGTTCAAGAATCAACATACTAAACTAGGAGAATCAATAATACTATCTGAATTCTGAGCTCTTATGGATGCCAATCATTTTGAATTTCAAAGGATAAAGTAAGATGCCAAAACTGTTCGGAAGCAAAAAGCTACTAGTCCCGCTCATCTAATTAGAATCTGAGCTTCACTCAAAACTCTGAGATATTATTGCTTCTTGATTTCTTTTTATTCTATTTTATTTATCTAGTTGCTTGGGGACAAGCAACAGTTTAAGTTTGGTGTTGTGATGAGTGGATATTTTATACGCTTTTTGGGGGTAATTTCATGTAGTTTTTAGTATGTTTTAGTTAGTTTTTAGAATATTTTTATTAGTTCTTAGGCAAAATTCATATTTCTGGACTTTACTATGAGTTTGTGTGTTTTTCTATGATTTCAGGTATTTTTTGGCTGAAACTGAGGGAGCTGAGCAAAAATCTGATTCAAGTTGAAAAAGGACTACTGATGCTGTTGGATTCTGACCTCCCTGCACTCGGAATTGATTTTTTGGAGCTACAGAAGTCCAATTGGCGCGCTCTCTATTGGGTTGGAAAGTAGACATCCAGGGCTTTATTTCCAGTAATATATAATAGTCCATACTTTGCTCGAAGATAAACCACGTAAACTGGCGTTTAACGCCAGTTCCATGTTCCATTCTGGCATTAAACGCCAGAAACAGGTTACCAGTTCGAGTTAAACGCCCAAAATAGGTTACAACCTGTTGTTTAACTCTAGAAATAGCCCAAGCACGTGAAAAGCTCAAGTCTCAGCCCCAGCACACACCAAGTGGGCCCCAGAGTAGATTTCTGCACTATCTATCTTAGTTTACTCATTTTCTGTAAACCTAGGTTACTAGTTTATTATTTAAACAACTTTTAGAGATTTATTTTGTATCTCATGACAATTTTAGATCTAAACTTTGTACTCTTTGACGGTATGAGTCTCTAAACTCCATTGTTGGGGGTGAGGAGCTCTGTTGTGTCTCGATGAATTAATGCAATTATTTCTGTTTTCTATTCAAACACGCTTGTTTCTATCTAAGATATTCATTCGTACTTCAATATGATGAATGTGATGATCCGTGACACTCATCACCATTCTCAATCTATGAATGCGTGCCTGGCAACCACCTCCATTCTACATTAGACTGAATGAGTGTCTCTTAGATTCCTTAATCAGAATCTTCGTGGTATAAGCTAGAATCCATTGGTAGCATTCTTAAGAATCCAGAAAGTCTAAACCTTGTCTATGGTATTTCGAGTAGGATTCAGGGATTGAATGACTGTGACGAGCTTCAAACTCACAAGGGTTGGGCATAGTGACAGACGCAAAAGGATCAATGGATCCTATTCCAGCATGAGTGAGAACCGACAGATGATTAGTCGTGCGGTGACAGCGCACCTAGACCATTTTCCCTGAGAGGACGGATGGTAGCCATTGACAACGGTGATCCACCAACACACAGCTTGCCATAGGGAGGACCTTGCGTGCGTGAAGAAGAAGACAGGGGGAAAGCAGAGATTCAAAAGACAAAGCATCTCCCAAAACTCCAACATATTCTCCATTACTGCATAATAAGTATTATTTAATCCATGCTCTCTTGTTCATTTGCAAGTCAACTGATAATTATAATTGATATCCTGACTAAGAGTTACAAGATAACCATAGCTTGCTTCAAGCCAACAATCTCTGTGGGATCGACCCTTACTCACGTAAGGTATTACTTGGACGACTCAGTGCACTTGCTGGTTAGTGATACGAATTGTGAAAAGTGTGATTTACAATTTCGTGCACCACGTACGCGTGACATGCGCCACATGTAGAAAACGCAGAAAATGCTGGGGATGATTTTTAGGTTGTTTTTTACCCAGTTTTCAGCCCAGAAAGCACAGATCAGAGGCTACAGAGTGAAGGAATCATGTGGTCCCCATCCATCAATTGAAGACTTGCTTATTGCTACGATTAATTCTGATTTAAATTCAAATTTGATTTTAATATAGGAAAAGATATTATTTTGATTTTAGAAATTAGATTTTTAAATTAATGAGGATTAGTTATAAAAAGCATAGACTTTTCTTTTATTAGGGGGGATTCTATTAGGGAATTCTATGCCAATTTACATTCCGTACTCTACAGTTTACCTGAATCCTTATTTTCTCTCTGAACCATGAGCAAATAAACCTCCACTGTTAAGGTTAGGAGCTCTGTCTATTGTATAGATTGATACTTTTATTTTAATATTTTAATTCATGTTTTGATTTATATTTCAAGAATTTTTTTCGTTCTTTATCTTATGAATTTGGGTGGAACGGAAGTATGACCCTCTTTCTAATTGAGTTCTTGTATAACTTGGAAAAGCTCTTCACTTGAACAACAACTTGAAAATAATTTCTCCTAAATTTCTAATTATCTGGACTTAACGGGATACGTGAGATATAATCCTCTTATATTTTGGTAATTAAGATTTTTGTGGCATATAAACTCGAAATTAAACTTCACCCTCTAATTGGAATTAATTGACCAAGGAATTGGCAGTTGATGAATTTTAGAGGATACTAGGAAGGTCTAAAGAATTAGGGTCTAGTCATATATAGTTTGCCATGAATTAAATCTTGCATGATTAAAATAAATTAATAAGAAAAGTCAATCTGGAAAATAGATAACTCTGAAGCCTTAACTGCTTTCTTCATATTGTTTCTCCCATCTTATTTACCTGCTATCTTCAAACTCTGAATTTACTGTTTAATGCTCTTTGAATACCAAAACACTCTTTTCTGCTTGCCTTACTAAGTAAATCATTTAACCATTGTTGCTTAGTCCATCAATCCTTGTGGGATCGACCCTCACTCACCTGAGGTATTATTTGGTACGACCTGGTGCACTTGCCAGTTAGTTTGTGGTTGTAAATTCCGCACCAAGTTTTTGGGACCGTTGCCGGGGATTGACTGTGATTCACAACTATTGGTTGTTTAATTTCTTAGATTAGGTATTTTTGCTTTAATTTCATTTAACTTATTTCTTTAAAAAAATTATTTTGATTTATTTTATTTAAAATATTTTTTCCTTTTAATTTTTAAAATTAAGTTTGGTATCTTCGTAGTAATTTTTCTTTAAAAAAATATTTTTTTAAAAAAGCCTAGTATCTTTCTTTGTTTAATTTTTGAATTTATAGTTCACTTCTTTTCATTTATTTTTTATTTTTTTTTATTTTTATTATTCTTTATTTTAGTCCTTATAAAAAAATTCTTTTCTTTCTTCTTTGCTTTCCTGTTTACCGCATGGTACGTTTAATTCTATTTGGTGTTTTATGCTGAGGAAAAATAATGGAGAGAGATCACATGGGTTACTACTCACACCCGAGTAGTGATTCATATTATTGTGAATGGGGGAACTATCCGAATTTTGGTTGGCAAAGTCAAAACCAAAGAAACTTCAATGCTCCATCTTCCAACTATCAAGAACCACCATCTCCATATTCATATCAAGAACCACCATCTCCATATTCATGCCAAAAGCCACCACCTCCATATTCATATCAAGAACCACCATCTCCATACTTATATTAAGAACCACCATCTCCATATTCATACCAAGAATCACCACCTATCTATCCATATCAAGAACCATCATCTTTCTACCCATATCAAGAGCCACCATCTCCCTATTTATACCAAGAGCTATCCTCTTTTTACTCTTATCAAGAATCATCATCTCCTTCTTATTCATATCAAGAACCACCATCTCCTTCTTATTCATATCAAGAGCCACCATCAGATATTGAGCTCCTCATGAAAGAATTCATACATGATATAAAGACGAGTGTCAAAAATGTAGAGAAATATGTGCAGATGATTATCAGGAACCAGGAAGAGGAACAAGCAAATTCCTTTCCAAGAGATATAATGCAAGATCCTATGAAAGAAAGTGAGAAAATTGATCAAATGAGTTCATACTCTAGTGAATTAGAGAAATTTCCACCCTCACACATGGGAGAAGCGGAAGATACAAAAACAAAGGAGGAAGATGCACCAACAAAGGAGGTTGTAAGGGATGAAAACAATTATGGGAATCTACACTCCGATGAAGCAGAGAGTGGCATAGACGGTGAGTTTATTGAACCACCAATTCAAGAAGTTCTTGATGAAGGGTAAAATCTAACCATCACACAACACCAAAATTTTGAAATCAAAGAAGTAAAGGCAACCAAGGAAAGCACTGAAAGGGGAATTGTGACCAAGAAAAAAAAGAAAATATCTATGAAGAAGAAAAGGTTAGCAAGAAACAATCCAACCTCTACCCCAACAAGCAAGGTGAATTAAGCTAATCATAATAAAAGAAAGCTTGTTAGAAGGAATTTATATCAGGGGGAACTAATCTTCACCTCTCCCCCCTTGGAGACATTTCTTTTAACCAACAGGAAGAAGAGGAAGAAAATTCAACAATAAAGTGTCAAGCTAGTGACATTAAAGAAGCACTTGTCGAGAGGCAAACCGATAATTTCGTATCCTTAGTTATTTTTTGTAGTAATGGTTTTCTTATTTATTTGATTTTTATTGAGTTTCTACTGTTTTCTTTCATTTTACGTGTGTTTTGATCATGCAGCTATTTAGAACAGGAACCAAATATTAAAAAAAAAAAGCGAGCACACGACGCGCAAGTGTCACTGATGCGTACGCATCATATGTGTGTGTGTGAAAAATAAAAGTGAATAGAGTGTTGAGCAGGAGTGGCGCTGGAACTATGCTTTGCGCATAAACAAGACCACGCATCCGCGTACCTCACGCGTGCACGTCATTTGCGCTTTTAGCCACCTACGCGTGCATGTCCCTAATGTGTACGCGTGACCCTAAAAATCGGCATAACTGAGTGTTTGGGTAGAGAGTTGTGATGGCTTCGGGCTGGAAGTGTGCTAGAGGCAAAAACTTGATCACGTGTATGCATCCCTGACACGTGCGCGTCCTTCGCACAAATGGCTATCCACGCGTGCGCGTGCATTACGCGCACGCGTCATATGAAAATTTTGGTTCCCAGGCCACGCGAACAGAGAGTTATGCGTGCGCGTGGCCGCTTTCGCGCGATTCACACAAACCAAGCGCACACATACACGTGCTTAGCTTAACGCTTACGTGTGACTATGATAATCGCGCACCCCACGCGTACGCATGCCATACGCGTACGCGTCGCATGCGCCGCACACATCCACTAGTGCTCCGTCCAGTTTTTTAATTTTTATTCTCTCTCTCTCAAATCCTAATTCTCTCTTGTTCTTTTATCCTGTTATTCTCCTTTCATCATAATATTTATTTTTTTCTTGTTTTCGGTTTCTCTTTTCTTGTGGACAAGCAAACCTTTAAGTTTAGTGTTAACGCTTCGCTTATGGGTTTTCTGTTTATCACAAGAGAGAGATGAATGTTCTTCATGAAGGAATGAGATGACCACCAGCATAACTAAGGTGGTTGAGTTCTTTTCATTCTAATTCTCTTCCGTTCTTATTTTGTTGTCTTCTATTTTTTATTGCTTTGATTGCTTGCATGATCTGTAGTACTTTTAGTTAAAAAAATACCTCATGTATTGCTTACTGAGCTTGAATTCAAAAGAAAAAGAAGTGATGTATTGCATGCGAGACTGAGTTTATATCTAAGAGTAGTCTTATTTACTTAAATGTGGTGGTATTATTTGTGATTTTGAATGCATGATATGAACAGTGCATATTTGAATTTGAATAAAAGGATGTTGATGTATAAGGAATAGGAATTTAGAGAATTATTATGACTTCTCTAAAATACACAAAAATTTAATCCTTGAAGCAAAAGAAACAACAAAAAAAACTATAAAAGCAAAGGTCCAAGGCTCTGAGCATCAATGACTAGGGAGGTCAGACATGATTAAAAGCTCAAAGAGTTGTTTCCCTAGTCATATGCTTGTGGTGTGACTGTGTCAAGTAATCCTTGAGACAAAACACTTAGAGTCGAGACCAAGTGCGTTTAACAAAGTATGCCAAAGGCTTTGAGCACCACTGTCGGGGAGTAACTGAAAAAAATCAGAACTTAAAAGAGAGTCCCCCAGTTAAGTTCTTATGGTGTTTCTGTGTCAAGTAACCCTTGAGATAAAACATTTAAAGTCACGGCTAGGCTCAAGGTGCAAAGCACCAAAGAAAAATAAATTAAAGTAAATTTTGTTGTGTTCAAGGATTAAACTGGGGTATTAAGATCAGAGAATTCATAATATGATCTGGATTCTAATTCCGAATGACACTGACGTTCCTCTGATTCAAAGGAGAATGATATGCCAAAACTGTTCAAAATTACAATGAATAAACCCCGTTTTAAGAAGATACATGAGCTTAATCAAACTCTCATTCTCGTGCAAATTCAAATCCTAAGCCTGTATTATTTTGGTTGCTTGAGGACAAGCAACAATTCAAGTTTAGTGTTGTGATGCGTGAGCATCTTTCTTATCTTTTCCTAGTTAATTTGCATTTAAATTGTTGAGTTTAACTAAGAATTAATTATCTTTTAGCCACTATCGATACTACTTTGAGTCTTGTGCAATTCTATTTATTTTAGGTAGCATTCAGCTGGATTTGATGGAGTTTCTACAGCACAAGAATTAAAGGAGAAAACCAGCGAGAAGCGACGCGTGCGTGTACTTGACGCATGCGCATGATTTGGCGATTTGCTCAGCGACGCGTGCGCGTACCTGACGCATATGCGTGACATGTGTCACATGCAGAAAACGCTGGAGGTGATTTCTGGGTTATTTTTTACCCAGTTTTCTGCAGAGTGAAGGAATCTAGTGGTCCCCATCCATCAATTGAAGACTTGCTGAGTGCTATAATTAATTCTGATTTAAATTCAAATTTGATTTTAAAATAGAAAAAGATATTATTTTGATTTTAGAAATTAGATTTTTAAATTAATTAAGATTAGCTATAAAAAGAAGAGACTTTTCTTCTATTAGGGGGATTCCATTAGGGAATTATATGCCAATTTACATTCCGTATTCTATAGTTTACCTGAATCCTTATTTTCTCTCTGAATCATGAGCAACTAAACATCCACTATTAAGGTTAAGAGCTTTGTCTATTGTATGGATTGATACTATTATTTTTCTATTTTAATTCATGTTTTGATTTATATTCAAGAATTGTTTTCGTTCTTTATCTTATGAATTTGGGTGGAACGAAAGTATGACCCTCTTTCTAATTGAGTTCTTCTTTAACTTGGAAAAGCTCTTTACTTAAACAACAGCTTGAAAACAATTTCTCCTAAATTTCTAATTATCTGGACTTAACGGGATATGTGACATATAATCCTCTTATATTTGGGTAATTAGGATTTTTGTGGCATATAAACTAGAAATTAAACTTCACCCTCTAATTGGAATTAATTGACCAAGGAATTGACAGTTGATGAATTTTAGAGGAGACTAGGAAGGTCTAAGTAATTAGGGTCTAGTCACATATAGTTTGCCATGAATTAAATGTTGCATGATTAAAATAAATTAATAAGAAAAGTCAATCCGAAAGATAGATAACTCTGAAGCCTTAACTGCTTTCTTCATATTGTTTCTCCCATCTTATTCACCTGCCTCTCTTCAAACTCTGAATTTACTATTTAATGTTCTTTGAATACCAAAACACTCTTTTCTGCTTGCCTAACTAAGTAAATCATTTAACTATTGTTGCTTAGTCCATCAATCCTCGTGGGATTGACCCTCACTCACTTGAGGAATTACTTGGTACGACCCGGTGCACTTGCCAGTTAGTTTGTGGTTGTAAATTTTGCAGCACATACCACCACAAACACTAGGATTTTTGTTCTACAACATTGGATTTCACTCTTGTTTTTCATAACATTTTCTGTTTATTGAACTCAAGAAGCAAGCATACAATAATAACCATTGGTGCAGTGGCCTAAACAACTAGGCTAGCAAGCAAACGATAAGCTAAAGAACTGAATGCAATTTACTTAAAGATTAAAGATTAAAGGGACATTGGTTAGCATTAATACAAGTGCACTTTCAATTAACATCTTCTATCAAGAATAGTACAACCTCTTGGTGAGCTCTTGTTTCTTCGTTGTCATCACCTCTTTCAGCCCTTGCAGCTTTCTTTCTCCATCTCGAGCAATGCATATTCTTTCTAGGGGTCTGACTGCTCTTCCTGCAAAAGTGGTGAAATTTGCTTGCTTCCCAAGCACTTGAGTTGTTAGCATTCATGTGTGCCTGTAAGCTTTTGAACTTATTTTGGTGTGTGAACACCAAACTTAGTTCTTTTCTTACTTCCTTGTGCAATGAGTTGCATACAAAGTGTCATCATGTGCCTTTAATCTTTTTGAAAACATATATTAAACTAAGCTCGAGGGTCAATTTATTTTTGTAATTCTTGGAATTAGTGATGTCTTGTGATAATTGAAGGATTGCAGTGTGTTCATGTGAACTTCATGGCGGAAAACCAAACTTAGTTTTACACGTTCATCCTTGAATTATTGCATTATGAAATCATCACTTTTGGTGTAAAATACCAAACTTAATTCATTGCAATGCACAGAAGGTTATTTGACCCTTTATTAATCAAAGAAAAGAATCATAAAGAAGGTTTACCTCTGGTTGGGTTACTAGTGCGAAATTTATAACCCACAAACTAATCGACAAGTGCATCGGGTCGTACCAAGTAGTACCTCAAGGGAATGAGGGTCGATCCCACGAGGATTGATGGACCAAACAACTACGGTTGATTAAATTACTTAGTTAGACAAACAGCAAAGAGCGTTTGGGTCTCAATTGTATCAAACAGTAAATTCAGAAAATTAATAAAGCAAGCAGTAAACAAATTTTGAATAATATATGGAGAAAACAATTAAGGCTTCAGAGATATCTATTTTCCGGATTGACTTTTCTTACTAACTATTTTAATCATGCAAGATTTAATTCATGGCAAACTATATGTGACTAAACCTTAATTCCTTAGACCTTTTTAGTCTCCTCTAAAATTCATCAACCACCAATTCCTTGGTCACTTAATTCCAATTAGAGGATGAAATTCAATTCTAGTTTATGTGCCACAGAAACCCTAATTACCCAAATATAAGAGGATTATATGTCACGTATCTCGTTAAGTCCAGATAATTAGAAATTTAGGAGAATATGTTTTCAAGCTGTTGTTCAAGTAAAGAGCTTTTCCAAGATATACAAGAACTCAATTAGAATAAGGTTCATACTTCTGTTCCATCCAAATTCCTAAAATAAAGAACAAAAACAATTCTTGAATTATAAATCAGTACATGAATTAAAATAGAAAAATAATAGTATCAATCCATAAAATAGACACAGCTCCTAACCTTAACAGTGGAGGTTTAGTTGCTCATGGTTTAGAGAGAAAACTAGGATTCATATAAACTGTAAATTGCGGAATAAGGTCCAAGAGAAGAGAAAAAAATGAAGGGTTGATTCTTTTCCCTTTTATATCTAAACCTAATTAATGTAAATTATATTTTCTAAAACTAAATAATATCTTTTCCTATTTTAAAATAAAATAAAAATTCAATCAAAATTAATTAAGCTTCATGCGGAGCCTTGTATGAGTGTCTGGGGACCACTTGAGTATTGAAGATCCACGCTGAACTTGGAAATTCTCAAGTTCAGCATGGATGAGGCAGTGATGATTCATTGGCTTGACTTTGAGTCCACGCTGAACTTGGATTTTCCCAAGTTCAGCGTGGGATGATGTGCGTTGGACTCCTTTGGTGCGTGGGCTCCATGCTGAACTTGGAAATTCACAAGTTCAGCGTGGAGGAGGCAGTGTTGCTTCCATGCTTTTCCTCATATCCCACGCTAAACTTGAATTATCCCAAGTTCAGTGTGGATGATGCATGCATTCCCTCTTTGGTTCTTCAAGCCCACGCTGAACTTGGAAGGAGCCAAGTTCAGCGTGGAGGAGGCAAAGGCACTTCTTCACTTTCTCCATTCTCCGGCCTTGACTTAAACTCTGCGAACTTTGTCCAAAATATTACCTGAAATAAACAGAATTGCACAAGACTCAAAGTAGCATTCATAGTGGCTGAAAATATATTAATTCTTGATTAAACTTAGCAATTCAAGTGCAAATTCACTAGGAAAAGACAGAATAGATGCTCATGCACCAGTTACCTCCCAACAAGCTCTCTTTTAACGTCACTAGCTTGACGGTTGGCCTTGTCGGGGTGGTTGGTAATGTCTAAAGTCTTCTCCTCTCACAGTGAATTTGTCTCCGCTTGCTTCTTTAAGAATCTTGACAATGATCAAAAGCATAGGTTTGGATTTTCACACTACAGATAGGATTGACGTTGCAAGTTTAGTCCAAACCCAACCATTGATCATCAATCAAATTATAATCCTAAAGATGATGTAATAATTCAAAGCAAATATAAACCGGGAGTATTTAGATTCCCAGGTCGTTCTCCCTAGAAACTAGTGCCAACAAGTGCATACAATTTTGGTTGTGAGAAAGCAAAGGGTGTTGTCAACAATAAGGAAGCAAAAAATAAAGAGATAAAAGAACAAGCCAAAATTGAAATTAATGATGTAATAAAGGAATAAGGGAACTAAGTATGCAATATAGACAAGTAAGACTATAAAATGATGAAAATGTGATTCAAAACATAAATGAAACCTTGACTTGGGGTGAGTTATGGAATCGCTTCCTTACCATAACCACAACTATGATAATTATACTGGATTAATCTCACTAAGTCAACCCGTAACATCGAAGGATAAGTCAAATGAGCATAATTGTTATTAATCCACAAATCCTAGCAAACTTACCAAATTAATTGGTAAAAGGCTAGCGTTAGTGGAAACAATAACAACTAACAACCCAAGAATTATCATTAAATGTTGGACATTATGGCTCTAGCAATTCATGAACTCATTTTTCTCAAGCCAAGGGGTAGAATTTACCCCATAATCAAAATTGGCATTTCATCAAACACATAGAGGGCATAAACATAAAACATGGCAAAATTGAAAAATGATAAAAGCTATGAACCATAAATGATCAAAATCAATAAAAGCAACTCAATAAACATAAAATAAGCATCAAACACCAAATTTAACAACCAGAAATCCAAAATTGCAAGCTATGCATATATCAACAAAAGAGAGTAAAATATATGAAAGTGTAGAACAAGTAATGTAATTAAAAGAGAAATTAAAGAAATATTTACAATGTAATTACTAGAATCCAAAATCAACTTGAAGTATAAAATTCTACAAAACCCTAATGTAAACCCTAAGAGAGAATTTTCTATACTACCCTACTCCTACTCCTACTATGTAAAACTATGGAAAATTCATATGACTTCATTTCTCCTTGATATAGCACTTCCTATTCAGCATCAAGCCTTCCAAAACTGGGCCAAAGGCCACCAAAATCGCACATCACGTGTTTCATTAATGAATCCATGTGTAGGGACTTGTGTGTACTGGTACACAAAATTATGATACACAACATCGTGCAGCTGACCAGCAAGTGCACTAGGTCGTCCAAGTAATACCTTACGTGAGTAAGGGTCGATCCCACGGAGATTGTCAGCTTGAAGCAAGCTATGGTCATCTTGTAAATCTCAGTCAGGCGGATTCAAATGGTTATGGGGTTTTGATAATTAAGAGAACAAAATAGAACATAAAATAGGATAGAAATACTTATGCAATTCATTGGTGGGAATTTCAGATAAGCGTATGAAGATGCTTTGATCCCCTTGAGCCTCTGCTTTCCTATTGCCTTCATCCAATCATTCATACTCCTTTCCATGGCAAACGATGGTGGATCACCGTTGTTAATGGCTACCATCCATCCTCTCAGTGAAAATTGTCCTATACGGTTTCCCACATGGCTAATCAGCTGTGGGTTCTTGATCGTGTCGGAATAAGATCCATTGATCCTTTTGTGCACTGTCACTGTGCCCCACAGTCGTGAGTTTGAAGCTCATCACAGTCATCCCATCCCAGATCCTACTCGGAATACCACGGACAAGGTTTAGACTTTCTGGATCTCAAGAATGCTGCCCATTTAATTCTAGCTTATACCACGAAGACTCTGATTGCACGGAATAGAAGCTCTGTTGTCAGGAGAGGCAACCATGCATCATGAACCAGGAGGCCAAGAGATACACACTCAAGCTCTCGCAGATAGAACGGAGGTGGTTGTCAGGCACGCGTTCATATGGGAGGATGATGACGAGTGTCACGGATCATCACATCCATCAGTTTGAAGTGCGAGTGAATATCTTAGAACAAGAATAAGCTTGAATTGAATAGAAAATAGTAGTAATTGCATTAATTCATGAGGAACAGCAGAGCTCCACACCTTAATCTATGATATGTATAAACTCCACCGTTGAAAATACATAAGAACAAGTTCTATGTTTGGCCATTTTGGTGCCAGTTTGGGCGTTTTACGCCAGAATTTTTATGCTGACTTGGAACGCCAGTTTAGGCCATCAAAACTCAGACAAAGTATGGACTATTATACATTGCTGGAAAGCCCAAGATGTCTACTTTCCAAAGAAATTGAGAGCGCGTCAATTGGGTATCTGTATCTCCAAAAACCCATTTCGAGTCCAGGGAGGTCAGAATCCAACAGCATCTGCAATCCTTTTTCAACCTCTGAATCTGATTTTTGCTCAGGTCCCTCTTTTTCTTTTCTCTCTTTTTTTTCACTATTTTTTTTATCTTTTTTTTCAATTTTTTCACTGCTTTTTCTTGCTTCAAGAATCAATTTCATGATTTTTCAGATTATTAATAGAATTTCTCTTTGTTCATCATTCTTTCAAGAGCCAACAACTTTAACATTCATAAACAATAAGATAAAAAATATGCACTGTTCAAGCATTCATTTAGAGAATTAAAAGTATTGCCACCACATAATAATTAAACTAGTTTCAAGATAAAATTTGAAATCCAAGTACTTCTTGTTCTTTTGTAATTAAGCACATTTTTCATTTAAGAGAGGTGAAGGATTCATGGAGTTATTCATAGCTTTAAGACATAGACACTAAACACTAATGATCATGTAGTGAAGACACGAACATAGATAGAACATACAGCATAAAGCTGAAAAACAGAAATTAAATAGACAATGAGATTAAGGAATGAGTCCACCTTAGTGAGGGTGGTGTCTTCCTCCTCTTGAAGAACCAATGGTGCTCTTGAGCTCCTCTATGTCTCTTCCTTGCCTTTGTTGTTCCTCCCTCATAGCTCTTTGATCTTCTCTAATATCATGGAGAATGATGGAGTGCTCTTGGTGTTTCGCCCTTAATTGGTCCATGTTGTAACTCAAGCTTTCCAAATAAGTGTTGAGTTGCTCCCAATAATTGTATGGAGGAAATTGCATCCCTTGAGGTATCTCAGGGATTTCTTGATGAGGGACTTCCTCATGCTCTTGTTGAGTTCCATGCGTGGGCTCTCTTGTTGTGCAGTCAAATGCTCTATTACTGAGCTTTGGACCCTTGAGATGAATCTCTCCATCTCCCATGACTCAGAGGTGGAAGCAATTGCCTTCCCTTTCCTCTTTCTCGAGGTTTCTCTGGCCTTAGGTGCCATAAATGGTTATGGAAAAAAAAAGCAATGCTTTTACCACACCAAACTTTAAAGGTTTGCTTGTCCTCGAGCAAAAGAAGAAATAAAGATTTAGAAGAAAAAGAAAATGGAGGAGATGGAGGGTGTATAGGGTTCGGCCAAGGCTATAAGAAGGTGGTTGTGAAATGGAGGAGATGGAGGGAAATGGTTTGGAATTTTGAAGGTGGGTAGGGTTTTTGGGGAAGAGTGTTGTAGAAAGGTGTGAAGGGGAAAGAGAGTGAGTTGAGGTTGGTGGGGATCATATGGGGTCCACAGATCCTGAGGGGTCAAGGAATTCTCATCCCTGCTCCAATTGGGCATTCAAAACTCCTTAGAGTGCAATCCTGGCATTTAAACGCCAGTCTAGTGCCCTGTTCTGGCATTTAAACGCCAGCTTTCCTTCTTGTTCTGGCATCTAAATGCCAGTTTGTTGCCCTGTTCTGGTGTTTACATGTCAGTCTGGTGCCCTATTATGGCGTTTAAACGCCCAAAAAGGTGCCAGATTGGGCGTTTAAACGCCCATTATGCTACCCTTATTGGCATTTAAATGCCAGTAAGTCCTTCCTTCAGGGTGTGCTATTTTCAATGCTATTTTTGCTTTTTTTCTTTATTTTTGTAATTGTCTTTGTGACTTCACATGATCATCAACCTAAAAGAGAACAAAATAATATAGATAAAATTAAAATAAAATTGGGTTGCCTCCCAATAAGTGCTTCTTTAATGTCAATAGCTTGATAGTGAGCTCTCACGAAGCCTCACAGATGATCAGAGTATGGTTGAGATCTCTTAACACCAAACTTAGAGTTTAGCTGTGGCCTCCCAACACCAAACTTAGAGTTTGAATGTGGGGGCTCTGTATGACTCTGTATTGGGAGAAGCTCTTCATGCTTACTCTCCATAGTTACAGATGGAGAAACTTGAGTCTTTACTACAAGGCATTCTTCATTCACATGAAGGATCAACTCTCCTCTGTCAACATCAATCACAGCTCTTGCTGTGACTAGAAAGGGTCTTCCAAGGATGACGGATTCATCCTCATCCCTCCTAGTGTCTAGGATTATGAAATAAGCAGGGAAGTAAAGGCCTTCAACCTTTACTAGCACGTCCTCTACTAGTCCATAATCCTTTTTCATAGATTTATCTGCCATCTCCAATGAGCATTTGGCAGCATGTACCTCATAAATTCACAATCTCTCCATTACAGAGAGGGGCATCATGTTTATCCCTGACCCCAGGTCACACAGAGCTTTTTCAAAGGTCATGGTGCCTATGGTACAGGGTATTAAGAATTTACCAGGATCCTGTTTCTTTTGAGGTAAATTTTGCTAAACCAATGTATTCAGTTCATTGGTGAGCAAGGGAGGCTCTTCCTCCCAAGTCTCATTACCAAATAGCTTGGCATTCAGCTTCATGATTTCTCCTAAATATTGGGCAACTTGCCCTTCAAAAAAGTCTTCATCCTCTTCAGAAGATGAATAGTTATCAGAGCTCATGAATGGTAAAAGGAGGTCCAAGGGAATCTCTATGGTCTCTGTATGAGCCTCAGATTCCTTTAGTTCCTCATTAGGGTATTCCTTACTGGCCATTGGACGTCCCCTGAGGTCTTCTTCGTTGGGATTCACGTTTTCCTCCTCCTCTAAGGTTTCGGCCATATTGATTATATCAATGGCCTTGCACTCTCCTTTATGATTCTCTTCTGTATTGCTTAGGAGAGTGCTAGGAGGAGTTTCAGTAACCCTTTTACTCAGCTGGCCCACTTGTGCCTCCAAAATTCTAATGGAGGATCTTGTTTCAGTCATGAAACTAAGAGTGGCCTTAGATAGATCAGAGACTATGTTTGCTAAGCTAGAAGGATTCTGCTTAGAGTGCTCTATCTGTTGCTGAGATGATGATAGGAAAGGTTTGCTATTGCTAAACCTGTTTCTTCTACCATTGTTATTATTGAAGCCTTGCTTCTGTTGATCCTTCCACGAAAAATTTGGATGATTTTTCCATGAAGGATTATAGGTGTTGCCAAAGGCTTCACCCATGTAATTCACCTCTACCATTGCAGGGTTCTTAGGATCATAAGCTTCATCTTCAGAAGATGCTTCTTTAATCTTGTTGGATGAATTTTGCAATCTATTCAGACTCTGAGAGATCATATTGACTTGTTGGGTCAATATTTTATTTTGAGCCTGTATGGCATTCAGAGCATCAATTTCAAGAATTCCTCTCTTTTGAGGTATCCCATTACTCACAGAATTCCTCTCAGAGGTATACATGAACTGGTTATTTGCAACCATTTCAACAAGTTCTTGAGCTTCTGTAGGCGTCTTCTTTAGGTGAATGGATCCACCTGCAGAGTGGTCCAGTGACATCTTAGAAAATTCAGACAGACCATCATAGAATATATCTAATATGGTCCATTCTGAAAGCATGTCAGAAGGACACTTTTTGGTCAGTTGCTTGTATCTTTCCCAAGCTTCATAGAGGGACTCACCATCTTTTTGTCTAAAGGTCTGAACATCCACTCTAAGCTTGCTCAGCCTTTGATGAGGAAAGAACTTGGCTAAAAAAGCCGTGACCAGCTTATCCCAAGAGTCCAGGCTATCTCTAGGTTGTAAGTCCAACCATGTTCTAGCTCTGTCTCTTATAGCAAAAGGGATAAGCATAAGCTTGTAGACTTCAGGATCAACTGCATTGGTCTTAACAGTATCACAGATCTGCAAAACTTAGTTAAGAACTGATAAGGGTCTTCTGATAGAAGTCCATTGTACTTGCAGTTCTGTTGCAGTAGAGAAACTAATTGAGGCTTTAGCTCAAAATTGCTTGCTCCTATGGCAGGGATTGAGATGCTTCTTCCATAGAAGTTGGAAGTTGGTGTAGTAAAATCACCAAGCATCTTCCTTGCATTGTTGTTTGGTTCGGCCATAATTGTTTCTTTTGCTGCTTCCTTTTCAAAAATTTCAGTAAGGTCCTCTTCAGAGTTTTGTGCTTTAGCTGCTCTTAGCTTCCTCTTCAGAGTCCTTTCAGGCTCAGGATCAGCTTCAACAAGTATGCCTTTATCTTTGTTCCTGCTCATATGAAAGAGAAGATAACAAAGAAAATATGGAATCCTATATGTCACAGTATAGAGATTTCTTGAGGTGTCAAAGGAAAATAAGAATAGAAGGATGAGGTTAGAATTCGAACACACAAGAGAGATGGAGTTCGAATTGACAATGGAGGAGGGATGTTAGTGTTCAAATAGAAAAAGATAAGAGGGGAAAATTTTTTAAAACTAAATTTTTAAAAAGAATTGAGTTTTGAATGAAATTTTGAAAAATTAGAAGTGGTTCTAAAAAAGATAAGAAATAGTAAAACAAACAAAAAAAATCAATTAGTTAGTTGAAAAAGATTTAAAAATCAATTTTGAAAAGATAGGAAGTTTAGAAAAGATTTTTGAAATCAAATATTTGAAAAAGATATGATTGAAATTTATTTTGAAAAAGATTTGAAAAAAATTAAAAAGATTTGATTTTTTTTTTTTGAAAAAGATATGTTTGAAAAGATATGATTTTGAAAAAGATATGATTGAAAATATTTGATTTGAAAAAGATTTGATTTTGAAAAATTATGAAGATTTGAAAAATATTTGATTTGAAAACAAAATTTCTCCCCTTGTGTCATCCTGGCGTTAAACGCCCAGGAGCTGGATGTTTTGGGCGTTTAACGCCCAATTGCTGTATGGTTTGGGCATTTAAACGCCCAGCCAGGTACCCTGGCTGGCGATTAAATGCCAATTTTCCTTTTTCACTGGGCATTTTGAACGCCCATCTTTTTCTTTGTAATTTCCTCTGCTTTATGTTCTTGGATCTTCATTTTGCTAAATCCTTTATTCAAGAAGATATGTTTTTGATTTTGAAAAACAACAAAATGGGTCAAAACACATAATTCTTGGATCAAAACACAAGATATATGCAAGAACATTATGAACGTCAAGATGAACACCAAGAACAATCTTGAAGATCAAGATGAACATCAAGAACTCAGTTTTCTTAATGAAAGAAAACATGGAGAACACCAAACTTAGAACTTTCTCATGTTTGGGCCATATGAATGCAAGAATGCATATGTAGAACATCATGCAGTGCAAATCAATAAATCATGAAGATCAAACAAAGCAATTCATCAAGAACAACTTGAAGATCATCAAGAACACAATGCATGTGTTTTGAAAATTGCAAGACAATTAAAATCATGCAATTGATACCAAACTTAAAATTTGGCCCTAGATTCAAACAAGAACCATGAAATATTTTTGAGTTTTTATAATTTTATGAATTTTTTATGGATTTTTCGAAAATAAATTTGGAAAAACGAAAAAGGAGAAAAAATTTTGGAAGATTTTTTAAAAATTTTTTTTGAAAATAAAATAATGGTTAAAACAAGAAAAAAAATTACCTAATCTGAGCAATAAGATGAACCGTCAGTTGTCCAAACTCGAACAATCCCCGGCAACGGCGCCAAAAACTTGGTGCACGAAATTGTGATCATCAACAATGGCGCCAAAGACTTGGAGCTCTCAAATGTGAATCACACTTTGTCACAACTTCGCACAACTAACCAGCAAGTGCACTGGGTCATCCAAGTAATACCTTACGTGAGTAAGAGTCGATCCCACGGAGATTGTCAGCTTGAAGCAAGCTATGGTCACCTTGTAAATCTCAGTCAGGCGGATTCAAATTGTTATGGAGTTTTGTAAATTAAAAGATAAATAAAACATAAAGTAAAGATGGAGATACTTATGTAATTCATTGGTGAGAATTTCAGATAAGTGCATAGAGATGCTTTGTTCCTGTTGAATTTCTACTTTCCTACTGCCTTCATCCAATCCTTCTTATTCCTTTCCATGGCAAGCTGTATGTTGGGTTTCACCGGCGTCAATGGCTACCTCCCGTCCTCTCAGTGAAAATGGTCCAAATGCGCTGTCACCGCACGGCTAATCATCTGTCGGTTCTCGATCATATTGGAATAGAATCCAGTGATCCTTTTGCGTCTGTCACTACGCCCAACACTCGCGAGTTTGAAGCTCGGAATACCACAGACAAGGTTTAGACTTTCCATATCTTAGGAATGGCCGCCAAAATTCTAGCTTATACCACGAAGACTCCGATCTTTCGGAATGGAGGCTAAGAGATACACGCTCAATCTTAAGTAGAACGGAAGTGGTTATCAGTCACGCGTTCATAGGTGAGAATGTTGATGAGTGTCACGGATCATCACATTCATCAGGTTGAAGTGCGAGAGAATATCTTAGAACAAGAATAAGCTTGAATTGAATAGAAAATAGTAGTAATTGCATTAATACTCGAGGAGCAGCAGAGCTCCACACCTTAATCTATGGTGTCTAGAAACTCCACTGTTGAAAATACATAAGTGGTCTAGAGGTCCAGGTATGGCCGAATGGCCAGCCTCCCCAAATATGAAAATATGATATCCAGAATTGTCTCTATGATCCAAAGAACAAGAATGATCCCAAGATGAAAATACAATAGTAAAATGTCCTATTTATAATGAAACTAGCTACTAGGGTTTACAAAAATAGGTAAATGATGCAGAAATCCACTTCCGGGCCCACTTGGTGTGTGCTTGGGCTGAGCATTGAGCTTTTACACGTGTAGAGGTCTTCCTTGGAGTTAAACACCAGCTTTGGTACCAGTTTGGGCGTTTAACTCCAGCTTTTATGCCAGTTCTGGCCTTTTGACGCCCAAAAAGGGCAGAGAGCTAACGTTTTGACACCATTTTACATCGTCAAAACTCGCACAAAGTATTGCCTATTATATATTGCTGGAAAGCCCTAGTTGTTTACTTTCCAACGAAGTTGAGAGCGCGCCATTTGGAGTTCTGTAGCTCCAGAAAATTCACTTCGAGTGCAGGGAGGTCAGAATCCAACAGCATCTGCAGTCCTTTGTCAGCCTCTGAATCAGATTTTTGCTCAGGTCCCTCAATTTCAGCCAGAAAATACCTGAAATCACAGAAAAACACACAATCTCATAGTAAAGTCCAGAAATGTGAATTTTGCTTAAAAACTAATACAAATATACTAAAAACTAACTAAATTATACTAAAAACTATATAAAAACAGTGCCAAAAAAGCGTATAAATTATCCGCTCATCAGCCACTATCATGGTCCTCTGCTTCTTACTACCTGAAATCAAATAAGCAAGGTGCATCAAAGTCTTGCTCTAATCATGAGATGATGCATCATTCATTCTTTTACTCAATTCTTGCATTACTCTCACGAATATGTATAGAATTCACAATATTTTCTTGAATCAAGGTATGAACGCATATTCAACCAAATACTTTCTTATTATCTAAGAAAATACATGAAACTACCCTAAAACATACTAAAAATGGCTTGTAAAACTATCCAAGATGCCCTGGTATCACTAGTT
The DNA here is from genome assembly GCF_000817695.3 of Arachis duranensis. NCBI lineage: Eukaryota > Viridiplantae > Streptophyta > Magnoliopsida > Fabales > Fabaceae > Arachis > Arachis duranensis. The sequence goes on from NC_029775.3 coordinate 72,296,433, forward strand.
GACTTTTGGATATTGGTGGATTGATGTTGTGGTTTTAATGGTTTAGCATGAATGTGTGAAACTAATTGAGGGTTTGAATGTTGGGTGTATTTTGGGTCAGAGGCTGTGACTATTTAAACGTGAACAAAATTTAGGCCGGAGGCCATGATTAGGTGAGCTACACCCCTTGGTAAGTTTGGTGATAATTGATATGTGTTGTGGTGTGGTTATTGGAATTTGAGTTTTCATGAGATATATATAAAAGCAAGTAATTGAACATTGGGATGGTATAATTGTTGAATTGTATGTTTGTTAATAGCTAAGGATGAGCCTTGGGATGGTCATTGGATTGATTTGTTGAAGATGATGTTGGCGGTGGTTAATTGCCTAGGTTGTTAGAAATGAACTTGTATGTGAGTAATCATTGTTGAGTTTAGGGGAAGTGTGTAAGCTTGGCTAATGAAAAGGTAAATAATGATTTGGGAGGAAAGTTTAGTGTTTCTGAGTTGATGGAATGTAAATGATGAATGAGGCTTGTTGATGTTGGTTTCAAAAGAGAAATAATTGAGAAAGTTAGGTAAGTTGGTGATTTTGGGTCAACTTTGGAAGGCCATAACTTGGCCCTTAAAATTTGGAAATCAATGAAATTTATCTTAAATTGAAATTAGGAATGTCTACTTTAAGACGGTCGACGAATGGAGAAAAAAAATGATTTTTGTAGCAAAAGTTTGGGTATTTAAAAATTAGTGTTTAAAATTGAATTGTGCAATGTTTGCAAAATTAGTGACCGAACCAGGTTCTGCGCGTACACATGAGCCATGCATGCACATGACGCGCTTATGCACGATGCTAATTGTAACAACACGTATTTTTTTAAAACTTCTCTTATAAATGATTTATGACCTATTTTATTAAATTGAACTATTTATTTAGAAATAATTTTATTAGATATAATCAAATTGATTTTATGATTATTGAAGTTTAAATTGAATAGGATTATTATATATAGTTTTATTAAATGTGATATTTTGCATAATTGAAACTAGAATTTCGATAATTTATGAATGGTAAAAATTATATGATTTAAATTAAGTGATTGATATTTTTTTATACATCATATTTTGAATTATTAATTATGAATATTTTATGACTTATTTTATTAGAGGTTTTATTTTTAGAAACTATTTTGTTAAAGGTATTTAAATTAATTTTTGTGATACCTTAAGTTTACATTAATTAAAATTATTATATAATTTTTCTATAATAAAATATTTTACTTAATTGAAATTATAATTTTAACAATCTATTAATAATGAATATTTTACAATTTAATTTTGGTAATTACTATTTACTAGTTCAAAATTAAGTGTGTTTTAATATATCCAGCTTTCATAGTTATCTGTTTAAGATATTTATAACGTGAATCGCTGACTTTGTACCTTAAAACTGCGACACCCAACCACCCTTAATGACACCCAACCCGCTAATTAAATATACCATCATCATCTGATCCCATTCCTTTCTTTTATCACCACCGAAGCCAAAGAGAAAGAGAGAGGACCAAGAAACCATGGAAGCCATGACCTTCAAGCTTTGATTTCTTGAGTTCATATCTTTCTCCTATTCATGTTGTCATTACTTTTGTTTGGGAGAAATCAACGGTGGTACCGCTGATCTTCCATCCATGGTTTGGCTAAGTGGGAGTCCCAGAGGTGGAGTAGCCGATTTTGACATTTTCTTCTTTGATTTCTCGTTCAGAAAGCTTCCTTGGTGTTTGGTTTGGTCGCTGTCATACAAAGGAGGGTTTGGTAAATTTTATTGTGATTTGAATGTGTTTGTGTTTCTTGAATGGTGTCTGGTTGTGATATGATTGAAATTGGGTGATTATATGTTTGTTTTGTGTTAAAATTTTGATGTCTTATAGCTTGTAATTTCGGTTCCTTGGAAAGCTGAAAAAATTGATTTGATTTATGTAAAAAAATAAGGTGATTCTAAGCTTGAAACCTGATGAAATTCATGTGATTTGGTAGCTGGGAATTAGAATTGAACATTAAGAAAAATCGATGACCGAAAAGGTTAAAAAACTAGTTAAAAATCAAGTAATTTTGATTAACTTTTGATGAGTTTGATTTGTTTCTTTGAAGAACACATAACCCTCATGTTTTGATTATTTTATGGCTAAAATATAATTAAAAAAGAGTTTTTGGCTGAAAGTTAAGTGATTAATGTGTAATTTTTGGAGGTTAAAATGGAGCTTTTAGAAGTTAAGTGGTTAATGTGTAATTTTTGAAAAGTTTGAGAGTCAATGAATTTTCAAAAATTTTAAGAATTAAATATTATTAATTGAATTCCTAGTTTTAAAATATTGTAATTTTATTACAATTATTTTATTTAAATAACTATCTTATTAATAAAAGATATAATATGACTAAAAGTGGTAAATAGTGATCTTTCCTAAAAGTTTTAGAAAGATAAAGCCAATATTAGAACCTTTGGATCCTCTTCATAAGACACTTTTGGTCTGTGTGATTGGGAGAATTATAAATAATTCTTAGGAATTTTAAGATCAAAATATCATATTCCCATCTTTGGTTCAAAGTTTGAAAAGCTATTCCCACGCAAACTTAATTCCAGGGAATTAAATATACCATCATTTCAATTCCCACTTTTCCCCTGTATCTTTAGTTTGTTAAAGTTGTTTGTACCAACTGGTTCATGGTTGTTGGTAAGTATAACATAAAATAAACCTAATTAACTACCCCAACCCTACTAAGGACTCCCCAGTTCTTATCATCTCTTTCCAACCCTTTCAGCTACAGATGCAAAAGCTTATTGTGAAACTGTGGAAGCATAGAAGAGTTGGTTTGCAAGTTGAATTGTTGTTAGAATTTATTTTCCTCTTGTCTTGTTAGTTGAAGATTTATTCAGAGGGTAGGTTTTTGTAATTGATTTGGTATATATTATTATAATGTATTATTAATATTAAGTAAGTGAATATGTGTTATTCTGTTCTTATTGAAAAAGTTTTTAACTTTTAGTAAAACTATTGATAGATTAACGTGTAAAGGCTCAATATTAAATACATAATAAAGGAATTAGGTTAGTAACACCTTACTTTTGACACGATGATGACATACTGAAAGTTGGGTCGTTACACCAATTTCTTGATAGAACCGAACCAGGTTCTACGCGTACGCATGAGTCATGTGTACGCATGATACCCTGTTTTTGCTGAAATACTATTTTTAAAGTATTTAGCCTTTTCAGCAAGTTTGTAACCCTCTGTAAGCTCCGTAAGAACTCTGGAAACCATATTTTTTACCTTAATATCATTGGGTATAGAATTAAGGAATTTAAATTGGGTACTCCCTTATGAAATGTGTAAAACAAAATGTATTAGATGTTTTGGGGATGGTGGTTTATCCCACCCACAGTGAGAATGGTGGCATAGTCCCGCTCTTGAATTGAGGAGGTTGATTATTTAATAAAGGAATAGGGTTATAATGAGTTATGTCTTCCGAAATTGGTTGAAATAAGCTTATGATTGTCATGATGTTGATGATGATAGTGAGTTTAGTTGAAAATGATTATTGATTGGCAAGGACGTGGGTTTTATCCCGCTTCTGTGGCAAGGTCGTAGGTTTTGTGCTGCTTGCGTAATTGTGATTGAGACAAGTGACAAGGAACTCTCCCTCTGAGACAAGTGACATCACACTCTCCATCTAAGACACGTGATAGGGAACTCCCCCTCTGAGACAAATGACACGGCACTCCCACTCTGAGACAAGTGACAGGGAACTCTCCCTCTGAAACCAGTTTGTGATATGCTTGGAAAGTTCTTTTTGGGGATGTGGTGGGTTGTTCTACCCATGTTTCTCTCTAATTGCAACGTGACAGAGCACTCTCCCTCTAAGATCGACTTATGATAAGCCCAGATATTTTTCTCCTAGGGATGCTCAACATAGAGATAATATCCGGATTAGCTACTGGATGTGTTGGGTCTCGTAGTATAACCAATATGTGAGCTTGATAAATCACTATTTCATAGTTTATCTTGTGTTCAATTGAGTGGTTTTTATCAACTCTTTACCCACTTATTCATACTATTTGCATGGTTTTACTCTCTCCTTCTGGATTTTGTGTTATGATTGAAAACATGCTTCTTTGGGCCTTAAATTTGCTATGTTTAATCCTCTCTTATTACCATTTGATGCCTTGATATGTGTGTTAAGTGATTTCAGGGATTACAGGGCAGGAATAGCTTAGAGGATGGAAAGGAAGCATGCAAAAGTGGAAGGAATACAAGAAGTTGAAGAAATTGCTAAGCTGTCCAACCTAACCTCTTCGTACTCAAACGATCATAACTTGAGCAACAAAGGTCCAAATGATGCGGTTTCAGTTGTGTTGGAAAGCTAACATCCAGGGCTTCGAAATGATTTATAATTCGCTATAGTGGCCATACAGAAAAACAACGCACACGCGTGAATCACGCGGATGCGTCGTTCTGCAGAAAAATCAGCGACCTGCACGTGGCAAAATTCACCCCCAACAATTTCTGGACTGTTTCTGACCCATTTTTCGGCCCAAGAAACACAGATTAGAGGCTATAAAGTGGGGGAATACATCCATTCATTCATATAACATTCATTATTCACAATTTTTGTTTTAAATGTAGTTTTTCTAGAGAGAAATGCTCTCTCCTCTCTCTTAGTTTTAGGATTTAGGATTTCTATTAGTTTTAGGCTATTTCTTCTTCATTCCAGGTTCAATGTGATGTGTGGAAAACGATCCAACACAAAACTCACCGGCAAGTGTACCGGGTCGCATCAAGTAATAATAACTCACATGAGTGAGGTCGATCCCACAGGGATTGAAGGATTGAGCAATTTTAGTTTAGTGGGTGATTTAGTCAAGCGAATCAAGTTTTGGTTGAGTGATTTGTGTTTAACCAAAAGTAAATGACAGTAAATGTAAAGGGGGAAGGGAAAAGTGCAGTAAATTAAAGAACAGGAAAATAAATCTCCAGAATCTTAAAGAACAAGAAAGTAAATGATGATGTAAATGACTGAAACTTATAGTGCAAGAAACATAAACTGCAGTAACTTAAATGGCAAGAAAGATAAATGGCTTGAATATAAAAGGGAATTGAGGAATGGGATTGCAGGATCTAAACAAAGAAGAAGTAAATTGACACAATTAACAGAACAGGAATTGAATTAGAAGCAATGAAAGCTTAAACAGAAATTAAAGTAAAATGCAGCAAGGTTCACAGAAGAACCCAAGTAAATTGTGGTCTCAGGTCTCAAGAGACTAGGTATCAGAGCCTAGATCTCTATCTGCCTTCCCAGATCCAAGTTATCAAAGCAATTGACAGAAAATTTAAGAAGAAGCAGTAGAAGAACAGAAATCAAATTCAATTATGCAGAAAAGGGTTTAAAGAGATTTTAGAGAAAGGTGAAAGTAAAATTCAAAAGTAAAGGTAAAAGTGGTAAAAAGGTCCAAAAGTCCCCCTTCCTCTAATTACATCAAACTAGCTTCTATTTATACACTTTCTATTCTTGGATTTTGGGATTTGGATGGGCTTTTGATTTGGTGAAGAAATGAATTCAAATGGATTTTTAATTTGAATTTTTGGCCCATGAAAAGTCACTCCCAGGAGGCTGCCCTGCCCTTGTGGAGGGCAGGGCAGAAAATTGATGCATGGTGCGGACGATTGGTGCGGCCTTGTGCGTCCGTGGTGCAAGCTGGTGCGTGGAACGCTGCCCTGCCCGCGCCAAGGGCAGGACAGGAAAAGTTGGTGCGCGGTGGATGGTGCGTGGTGCTCGTTGGTGCTGCCAGGGACGAGAATTGGTGCGCCAGAATTGAGCTTGGTGCACAGGATGCTGCCCTGCCCTCGCGGAGGGCAGGGCAGGAAATTTTGGTGTTGCCAGGATTGAGCTTGGTGCGCCAGAATTGCTTCTTGGTGTGCCACACACAAGATTCTGCCCTGCCCGCGCAGAGGGCAGGGCAATGTTTCCTCTTTCACGTCCCGTGTTCGAAACACGGCTGTGGCACACATTTAATTAATTTCCTTGGTTTCTTGGCACGGTAATCAACCTTAAGTCCTAGCTTCCTCATGGTTCCTTGTTCGATCCTTGTGGAGGGCAGGGCAAGGTTCTCTTCCTCTTGGTCCCAAGGCACATTTTGTGCTCTGCCCTTGTAGTGGGCAGGGCAGAGTTGCCTTCTCTTCTTGGTTCTCTTATGTTGCCCTCCTAGAGGGCAGTGTGCCCTTGTGGAGGGCAATGTTGCCTCCCCCTT
>NC_029775.3:72303186-72307911 GCF_000817695.3 Arachis duranensis
TATGGGGCATTTATGCAGACAATGACAAACTCAATTATTGTTGCTGTTACATGATATACATTTTGCATCAAAGGTTTGCTAAACTTGCTGTTATAAGACTCACTTTTTGATTCCTCCCTTGCTAACTTTTCTTGGCTTACAATGCTTAACAAGCTTATTATTTTTTTTTAGAGGTTGGGTGTCAAATGCTGCAGTATAGCCTTTGGCTTTATTTTCTTTTCTTTTTGCTCAACATCTTTCCACCACAGACACATGGCTCACTAATTCTTCCTAGGATCATTGATGCCCAGCATCTCTTTGGATAACTAAATGTTCTGTATCTAAGTTGCTCTTTATTGTGGATTTTCAATTGGCCATCCCAAATCAGTTGATCTAAGTGACCGGGTTTTAAAATACCCCTTAGAATATACTCATCCAAGCAGATCTTAGTACAAGAACACCACAGGCATATGTCCTAAGGTTCAAGCTATTGGTGTCCAACCTTTATTCTTTGTTTTTCTTGCCATTTTGGCTTTTTCTTTCCCTTTTCTTTCTGTTTTTGTTACCAAGGCTTTTTCATCATTGATAAGAGTCTTTGTAACAGCAAGCTAACTCACAATTGAATGAGAATGATATTATGCAACAATTATTCCATGAGTTATGCATTTAATCAAACACATATACCACCACCAACTTCCATTCATACTTATGCAACATTGGATATTTCACTTTTCAATTCAAACCAAACTCTTTTATTTAAGCATATGGGAAACAAAACAATTTTTAAAGCTAAGTGATGGATAACAAGCAATGTGCAGACTTAGCATTTTTAACAAACAATTTCACTTGCAACTAGATGAACACTTTAGCAAGACATACAATGGTTCTCATGTTCGAAACAATACACAGCAGCAAGGATTAAGTTCAGATACAACCTTTGAAGTTGCAGCCCTTTGATTCTTCCTTCTGTTGTGTTCTCTTTGAGTTAAAATGCATAGTATCTTCAATTGTCAACATAATATCCTGCATAATCCTCAAAGTTGCTTGCTTCTCAAGCCCTTAATTATATGGTTAGTATGCATAGTGTGGCTCCTGGATTTACTTTGGTATGGGAACACCAAACTTAATTGTTTGCCACTACCTCAGATGCAATAAGTCAACCATATTTGAAACCATGTATCCTTGCTAAAGGTTAATGAAATTAAAGCTAGAAAACAATTCAACAGTTGAATAATGTGGTTGATTGCTTGGAGCTAGAATCATGCAAGAGGTGAGAGTGTGTTTTTAAATGGATATTTTGGTGGAACACCAAACTTAGAAGTTTTCATTCTCCCTCAAATTGTTTTGGTGTGCAACACCAAACTTAGCTCCTTGCAATGCACACCAATTACTCAACATTTTTATTGAAAAAGCTATGAAAAAGAAAACTACCTCAGGTTGGGTTGCCTCCCAACAAGCGCTCTTTTATTGTCACTAGCTTGACATCTTCTGTTCTACTGATCATGGAGGTTGAAAATCACAGTGTCTTAGCTTGTCTTTCTTTACTGTAAACTTCCTTCCGGTTTCCTCTTTAATGACCTCTATAGATTCTTGTGGAAGGATCTTAGTCACAATGTAGTGCTCAGGAAACTGTGAGGACACCTTCAAGGGTTGAATATTGATCATCACTCGATCCCCTAGTGAAAACTTTCCAGTGAGGATTTTTTGCTTTTCTTTAGTTCTATCCTCTGCTTCTTCTTGAAAGAATTCCTTGTTGTGTTTTTCTTGGCTGGTGCTTCCTTTCTCATTGTCCTCTATGATCCTTTTCCATCCTTCCTTCTTTGTAGCATCTTCGTTGTTGGTTGGTTTGTCTTCAATGGTTTTGAAGAAAGTATCTGGTTTCTTCTCACCCATTTCTGCAAAGTACTTCGCCAGTTGAGCTATCTGCTCCTCAATTCCTCTCATTAACATCTCTTGGTTCCTTGTTGTTTCCTCTTGATGTTTCATCATTCTCTCCATTAGGATCTCCAAGTTTGTGATTCTCTGAGAGTCTTGTGAGGTTGGTTGGTTATGACATGTTGAAGGTAGGAAGGGTGGGTGTGGTGGAGATTAGCATTCTTAATCAAACAACTTCACTTGCAACTAGATAAACACTTTAGCAGGATATATAATGGTTTCCATGTTCAAAACAATTCACAGCAGCAAGGATTAAGTTTAGATACAACCTTTGAAGTTGCAGCCCTTTGATTCTTCCTTCTGTTGTGTTTTCTTTGAGTTAAGATGCACAATATCTTTAATTGTTGACTCATGTCCTGCATAATTTTCAAAAGTTGCTTGCTTCTCAAGCCTTTAAGTGAATGGTTAGTATGCATGAGTTGAGTGTGTCTTTTGGATTTATTTTGGTGTGGGAACACCAAACTTAATTGTTTGCCACAGCCTCTGATGCAACAAATTAACCATATGTGAAACCTTGTGTCCTTGCTAAAGGTTATAGAATTAAAGCTAAAAAGCAGTTAAATAGTTGAATAATTTGTCTGATTGCTTGGAGCTAGCACTGTGCAGGAAGTGAGAATGTTCTTTTAAATGAGATTTTGGTGGAACACCAAACTTAGAATCCTTCATTCTCCGTTAAATTGTTTTGGTGTGCAACACCAAACTTAGCTCCTTGCAATACAGACCAATTATTCAACCTTTTTATTGAAATAGCTATGAAAAGAAACTACATCAGGTCGCATTACAAGTTTTCAGGAAAGTAGATATGTGCTGTTGAGGATCCTCCGATGGATTTCCATCATAAGAACAATTGTTCTTTATGAGTGTAATGAGTGGTGGCTTCATGTCATGATACTCCTTGTTTGTAGAAACTTGATTTCCTGTGGCAAGCGATCAAACAGGAGGAATAAACGGCAGCACACTTGAGAATTAAATGAAGTTAGTTAAAACAAACTGTTAGCGAATTGATAGAGGCAATTTCTCAAACAGTTAGTATGTTAGTAAAAAAGATAAAGAAAAAGTGCTTGATCTAAACCTCCACTTCACTTAATCATTGTCAATCTATTTCAATCCCCGGCAACGGCGCCAAAAACTTGATGTGTGGAAAACGATCCAACACAAAACTCACCGGCAAGTGTACCGGGTCGCATCAAGTAATAATAACTCACATGAGTGAGGTCGATCCCACAGGGATTGAAGGATTGAGCAATTTTAGTTTAGTGGGTGATTTAGTCAAGCGAATCAAGTTTTGGTTGAGTGATTTGTGTTTAACAAGAAGTAAATGACAGTAAATGTAAAGGGGGAAGGGAAAAGTGCAGTAAATTAAAGAACAGGAAAATAAATCTGCAGAATCTTAAAGAACAAGAAAGTAAATGACTGAAACTTAAAGTGCAAGAAATGTAAATTGCAGTAACTTAAATGGCAAGGAATGTAAATTGCTTGAATATAAAAGGGAATTGAGGAATGGGATTGCAGGATCTAAACAAAGAAGAAGTAAATTGACACAATTAACAGAACAGGAATTGAATTAGAAGCAATGAAAGCTTAAACAGAAATTAAAGTAAAATGCAGCAAGGTTCACAGAAGAACCCAAGTAAATTGTGGTCTCAAGTCTCAAGAGACTAGGTAGCAGAGCCTAGATCTCTATCTGCCTTCCCAGATCCAAGTTATCAAAGCAATTGACAGAAAATTTAAGAAGAAGCAGTAGAAGAACAGAAATCAAATTCAATTATGCAGAAAAGGGTTTAAAGAGATTTTAGATGGGAATTGAGACAGAATTTCCTCAATTTCACACACCCAAAACTCAGAAACAGAAGATTAGAAATGCTCAGGCAAGAATGAGGAAGAAGGGAGATCAATCCTCCTCCTCAATTCTCAGAATTCTCAGTAAAGTCACCCAAGAACAATTGCCAAAGCTCAAAAGAAAGGTGAAAGTAAAATTCAAAAGTAAAGGTAAAAAGTGATAAAAAGGTCCAAAAGTCAGGTAAAAGTGGTAAAAAGGTCCAAAAGTCCCCCTTCCTCTAATTACATCAAACTAGCTTCTATTTATACACTTTCTATTCTTGGATTTTGGGATTTGGATGGGCTTTTGATTTGGTGAAGAATTGAATTCAAATGGATTTTTAATTTGAATTTTTGGCCCATGAAAAGTCACTCCCAGGAGGCTGCCCTGCCCTTGTGGAAGGCAGGGCAGAAAATTGATGCATGGTGCGGACGATTGGTGCGGCCTTGTGCGTCCGTGGTGCAAGCTGGTGCGTGGAACGCTGCCCTGCCCGCGCCAAAGGCAGGGCAGGAAAAGTTGGTGCGCACTGGATGGTGCGTGGTGCTCGTTGGTGCTGCCAGGGACGAGAATTGGTGCGCCAGAATTGAGCTTGGTGCACAGGATGCTGCCCTGCCCTCGCGGAGGGCAGGGCAGGAAATTTTGGTGCTGCCAGGATTGAGCTTGGTGCGCCAGGTGCTGCCAGGAACGGGGAGTGGTGCGCCAGATGCTGCCAGGAACGGGGATTGGTGCGCCAGAATTGCTTCTTGGTGCGCCACACACAAGATTCTGCCCTGCCCGCGCAGAGGGCAGGGCAATGTTTCCTCTTTCACGTCCCGTGTTCGAAACACGGCTGTGGCACACATTTAATTAATTTCCTTGGTTTCTTGGCACGGCACTCAACCTTAGTTCTTGGCTTCCTCATGGTTCCTTGTTCGAGTCTTGTGGCATGCATGGGTGACATTTTTCCCTTGAATTTCTTCCTTAGAGAGCCCGATACTGCCCTTGTGGAGGGC
>NC_029775.3:72307987-72317499 GCF_000817695.3 Arachis duranensis
CAAAACAACCACTCCAAGTATCACTAAATTCAAGAGGCTTATAAATCAATTAAAATGCAATCAAAATTAGCTTAAACCTCAATGATTAACATTAAATTCATGGTGGTTGCTTGATTTAGAGAAGTTGTGTATTTTCACTCCAAGTCACTTACTTAGGATGCAAGAAAGTGCATAAATGCTAACAAAACAAGTGAAATTAGCTTGAAAAATGGGTATATGATGACTTGTCATCACAATGTTCCTTTACTTCAATTTCTTTTCTACTCTTATTTATTCTGTTATTTTAGTTTGTTAATATTGGTTTATGAACTCCATGTTAGGATTGATTTTCTTAATTAATACACATTGAGGTATTTTAGATTTATGATTGCTTTCTTTTATTTATTATATAAATAATTTGGATTTTTCCCCTTTTGGCTTTGGTTGAGTAATTGGTGACACTTGAGTTATCAAACTCGGTGCTGATTGAAAGTTAGAATTTGCTGATTGATTTGGATTCCTCTAACGCTAGTCTTTTCATGGGAGTTGACTAGGATTTGGGGAATCAAACTGATTAGTCCACTTGACTTTCCTTTATTTAGTAAGGGTTAACTAAGTGGGAGCAATAAACAATTCTCATCACACCTGATAAGGATAACTGGCATGGGATTTCCAGTTCTCATGCCTTGCCAAGAGATTTTCTAATTAATAAATTATTTTTCTCGTCATTTAAATTACTTGTTCTTTAATTCAAAAACCCAAAAATATACCTTTTCCATAACCAATAATAAATCATACTTTCCTGCAATTCCTTGAGAGACAACCCGAGGTTTAAATAATTCGGTTATAAATTTTACTCGCTTTGCTTTAGTGACAAACAAGTTTTTTGTACGAAAGGATTTTTGTTGGTTTAGAAGCTATACTTACAACGCGATTATATGAAATTCTTTACCGGCAAAAGTCCGTTAGTCAAAATGGAACCGTTGTCGGGGAATTGTAAACGTGTGCCTTATTATTGGTTATTGTAAATATTTGCTTTTGTTTGTTTATTTGTTTTCATTTTTTTTAATTTTTATTAACTACTATGAATTATCACCCCTCTGGCTTCAAGTTTGATTCCAATGTTGTTGTAAGGAATGGAAGCTATAATGAGAACAGACATCAAGGTTGGAAGAATCAAAATTGGGAGGAGTCACAAGGATTTGATCAACCCTCTTGGCAACAACCCCCTCCAATGCGCTATCACCAACAACCATTATGTGATGCATACCAGGACAATAGTTATGGTGGACCCTTTCGTGACAACCCACCTCCACCAAATTACTATGGTCAAGAGTCATTCCGAGGTGCATACCAAGATGATAGATATGGTGGACCCCTTTGTAGTTTACCAACAAGTCCTACCCTATGCTTATGAACCACCTCCACAACATACCTTTGAACCACCAAACTCACAAGTCCCTTACCACCAAACACCCCCATATGACCCCGACCCACATCCACCACACCAACCACCACATGAACCATACCCAGAACCACCACCTCAATATACACCACCTCCATATCCTTATCAAGAGGAACCACCTCCGTGTTATGAGCCCTTTCTCCCAACAAATGAACTCCCCTGTCCACCCTAACCCTCCATGGAGAACACACTTACCTCTCTCACTAGTCTCACATCTAAACTCCAACATCTTATATCCCACATGGACCAGCCCTCCACCTCTAATATTCAACCCTTAAGCTTCAGTGCACTGCCGCCCTCCGTGCAAGAATACCCATATCCATCAATCCAAGAGCAACCTGATCCCAATGATACTAGTGACATGGAACAAGAGAGAAGGGATCGTCTTAGGGACACAATGGAAGAGTAGTTGAAGGGAGTTGTCATAGAAAGGAAATCATCAAGGAGGAGTACGATTTTATACTAAAATAACTGGACAAAGCCGCAATAGTTAAAGAGGAAGTGGTTGATGAAGACTTAGGAGATGCAGAATCTCCATGGGAAGGTCAAGTCATAGAGCCTTCTTCCAAGATTCTTGAAATTGATGTTGAGGAGGGTGTACAACCTCCAAGGCATATCATGGCTGAAGACCTTGAGGAAGTCGATCAAGAGGTGGATTCAATCATTGATGAATCCTTATCTACAATTGAATCTTCTCCCATTGGACTTGACATGGAGATTGAAGAAGAAGAAGCACAACCTTCCATGCCCTTGGTAAACAATGAAGAAGAGATTGAATTGGAAGAACACTACCAAGAGGAAGAGGTTGATGTTGAAGAAGCTTGCAAAGATGTGGAAGTTGTCAGAGAAGAGCACAAGGGAGTGGAGCTTGCAAGATCATTAGAAACACCTCTCCCAAGGCCATTACCGTCCCACACAACATTCAAGTGGGTAAAATTCTTATCCTTCACCTTTACTTTCCCACTTGAATATGGGCTATTGGAGACGGATGGTCAACTTAGAGCTCTTTGTGGCATTAAGAGTAAGAGGAAGATGGTTAGTGGTAAGAGTTGTCAAGCAAGGTTCAATATGGTTGTATGCTCTAAGTTGAAATGCAAAGGTTGGTGTAGGGCTCAATTGCATGGGTCTAGGAAGCTGTTTGGATGCCTTACTGAGAATTCGGATTGCTTACCACCCGGTTGGAACAAAAATGGTCAACAAGAAGACAGGTGCAAAAGCAAGGTTTGGGACCCCAGAATTTATTCTAGCAATCAACACTCTTGGGGCCTTGTCACTTGCTTAATCTTGCTTGAAGGCTCTTTGCGCCTAGTTTGGGATTCCGGAGGCTATTGGAATTACAAACACTGGTGGGAATTCCTGGATGAGTTCAAGCACAAGCCACCATAACAAGGGACTCACCAAATGTCCAACTTAAGGACTTTAACTAAAAGTGCTATGTGGGAGACAACCCACCATGGTATATTCTTTCCCTTTTGTTCTTAGCTTTATTTTATTTTATTGTCATTCGTGTTCATTCATAATTTCTACATAGTCATCTGCATTCTGTATTCTACATTTTGCATACTGCATAAAAAAAATCGCCCGCGACGCGCTCGACGCGCGAGCGTCGTCGATGTGTCCGCGTCATAGGTGCCTTGGACACGAGAAGAAAACAAGCAGAGAGTAATGCGAAAGCATGGCTGGAGGCGTGCCTTAGGCACAAGCATGCTCACGCGAACGCGTCGCTAACGCGCCGCGTCATTTTGGAAATAGCCTCCCCACGTGTGCGCGTCACCCACGCGCACGTGTGACCCTGCAAAATCGATGTAAAAAGGTATATGGCAGCAAGTTATGATGGAGTGCGGCTGGAATGGTGCTGGAAGCACCAGCCCTACCACGCAAACTCGCGCCCCATGAGGCCTCGTCGTTTTTCAAAATATGGCCATTCACGCGTGCGCGTCACCCACGCGCACGCATCACCCAAATTTTTGGCAATGTGCATTTAGAACAGAGAGTTGTGTGTACACAAGGCTACACTCACGCCAATAGCACGAATCAGGTCACGCGCGTGTCCGCGTCACCTGAGCTTATCACCCACCACATGATCGCGCGCTCTACGCGTCCGCGTCACATGCGACGCACAGCTTATCCAGATCAGTGCCAGATATCTTATCTTTTCTTTCCCAATCCTAATTTATCTTATCCCTTCTTATTTCTTTCTTCTCCCATCTTCCTTCTTCAGTTCTTTCTCACTTTTCACTCTCTCCTCCCATATTCCTCACATCCATTATCAAGGTTCTTTGCTTCTCCATTATTGTTTTTCTTTTTATGTTTTCTTCTTCCTTTTTCTTTTTCATTATCTATGTTTTTTTCTTTCTTTTTCTTTTTATTCTTTTTTATTGGTGTTCAAAAATTTAATTGGGTGATTGTTTTCATCTATGTCTTGCTTGTGAGTGTATTAAGGAATAACTTGACAATTAATATTACTTTTTAAAAAAGGGTTACGTGCATGTTCACCTTTATGCTTTCAATAACATATCTACCACGCATGCTAAGTGTTTGTGAAAAAGCACGTATGGCATTGTGCATTATTTTAAATTATTCTATTCTACCACTCTAATGCCTATTTTTCACAAAATCCCTTTTATATTTTATTGATTAAATATAATTGTCAATACAAAACAGATTGTTAGTTTGAAAGAGTTAATAATCTAACCTGGACATTTAATGCTTTATCTATGCTACTCATGCCTTTGCCGCCATGCCAATAAACATCTTGGATTAATTGACATCACATGCACTTGCTATGTTTCCATTGATAAACTGATCACTTGTAGTTATGACCATGTGTTAACGACATCCTTCTTTACCGTGCATTGATTATCACGAATCCTCTTCTCTTCCTTGCTCTAACCCTTGAAATTTTAAAGTACTTACCTTTTCCCTTTCAGGATGGCGACCAGAAAGGGTAAAGAGAAAGTGATAAGCGGATATTTTATACGCTTTTTGGGGGTAATTTCATGTAGATTTTAGTATGTTTTAATTAGTTTTTAATAGAATTTTATTAGTTTTTAAGCAAAAATCATACTTCTGGACTTTACTATGAGTTTGTGTATTTTTCTATGATTTCAGGTATTTTCTAGCTGAAATTGAGGGAGCTGAGCAAAAATCTGATTTAGGCTGAAAAAGGACTCCCTGCACTCGGAATAGAATTTTTGGAGCTACAGGAGTCCAATTGGCACGCTCTATATTGGACTGAAAAGTAGACATCCAGGGCTTTCCAGCAATATATAATAGTCTATACTTTGCACGAAGATAGATGACGTAAACTGGCGTTCAACGCCAGTTCCATGCTGTTTTCTGGCGTCCAGCGCTAGAAACAGGTTACAAGTTGGAGTTCAACGCCCAAAACACGTTACAACCTGGCGTTCAACTCCAGAAACAGCCCAGGCATGTGAGAAGCTTAAGTCTCAGCCCCAATACACACCAAGTGGGCCCCAGAAGTGGATTTCTGCACTATCCATCTTAGTTTACTCATTCTTTGTAAACCTAGGTTACTAGTTTAGTATTTAAACAACTTTTAGAGAATTATTTTGTATCTCATGACATTTTTAGATCTGAATTTTATATACTTTGATGGCATGAGTCTCTAAACTCCATTGTTGGGGGTGAGGAGCTCTGCAGCATGTCGATGAATTAATGCAATTGTTTCTGTTTCTCCATTCAAACGTGCGTGTTCCTATCTAAGATGTTCATTCGCGCTTAACTATGAAGAAGGTGATGATCGGTGACACTCATCACCTTCCTCAATCCATGAACGTGTGTCTGACAAACACCTCCGTTCTACATCAGATTGAATGAGCTTCTCTTAGATTCCTTAATCAGAATCTTCGTGGTATAAGCTAGAATTGATGGCGGCCACTCTTGAGGATTCGAAAAGTCTAAACCTTGTCCATGGTATTCCAGTAGGATTCAAGGATTGAATGGCTGTAATGAGCTTCAAACTCGCGATTGCTGGGCATGATGACAAACGCAAAAGGATCAATGGATCCTATTCCAACATGATCGAGAACCAACAACTGATTAGCCGTGCTGTGACAGAGCATCTGGACCGTTTTCACTGAGAGGATGGGAGGTAGCCACTGACAATGGTGACACCCTACATACAGCTTGCCATGGAGGGAAATTTGTACTTTTCCATGCATGGAATATTACATTACAAAAATTCAGAGGACAAAGCATCTCCAAAACTCCAACATATTCTCCATTACTGCATAACAAGTATTTATTTTATGCCCTTTTTCCTTTCTTCACTGAACTTGAAAAACACTGTTGTTAGCATCCTGATTAAGAATAATAAGATAAACATAGCTTGCTTCAAACCAATAATCTCGTGGGATTCGACCCTTACTTGGACGATCCAGTGCACTTGCTAGTTAGTTGTGCGGATTGCAAAAAGTGTGATTGCAATTTCGTGCACCAAGTTTTTGGCGCAGTTGCCGGGGATTGTTCGAGTTTGAACAACTAAAGGTTTATTTTGTTTCTTAGATTAGGAAGATTTTGGCAATTGGGTCAAAGTCTTTTATTTTCTTTTCAAAAATATTAATTTTCTTTATTAATTTTTAATTTTTCTTTGAGTCTAGTGTCTTGTTATAAGTTTGGTGTTAATTGCATATTTTATATTTTTCTTTAAAATTTTCGTATTAGTGTTCTTTGTTCTTCCTTGATCTTCAAGTTGTTCTTGTTTATTTTTCTTGTTTGATCTTTAGTTTTTCTTGTTCTGTGTGTTTTCGTGTTTTCCTTGTACTTTTTCAAAATATTAGATTCAAAAAATTTTTTATCTTTATCCATAAATATAATACATCTTTAAAAACACATTAAATTTATAACTCAGTTGGCTAGAGCGTTGGTCTATGTTCTTGGCAATTGGGTATCTTCTTTTTAAAACTTTTTCAAAAATAATTTTTCTTTCATTTAATCTTGTGCCAAACTTTAAGTTTGGTATTTTCTTGTTAATCTTTCTTTAATTTTCGAAAATTTATCTTGGTTTTCTAAAAATTTTAAGTTTGGTGTTCTTTCTTTTGTTCTTGGTGTTCTTGTGAATCTTCAAGGTGTTCTTGAGTCTTTCTTGTGTTTTGATCTTAAAATTTTTAAGTTTGGTGTTCCTTGGTGGTTTCCCTCCAAAATTTTCGAAAATAAGTAGCATTAGATCTAAAAATTTTAAGTCTTGTGTCTTTTATGTGTTTTTCTCTTTCATCATAAAATTCAAAATTCAAAAAATATCTTTTCTAACTAATTTTAAACTATTTTTTCGAAATTTTTTTTATAAAAATTCAGATTTCAATTTCAAAATTTTTCAAATCTTATCCCTTTTAAGAATTAAAAAAAAAAGAAATTTATTTCAATTTCAGAATTTTTCAAATGTTATCCCTTTTAAGAATTAGAAAAAAAAATTTATATCTTTTTCAAAAATATCCTAACCACTTTCTCCCTCCTTACTTTTTCGAAAATCTTCATAAATTTTTTCAAATATTTATTAATTTTAATTGTTAATTTTCTTCCTTTATTTATCTTCAAATTTTTTATAAATTTTAATTTTTAATTTTCTTTCTTTATTTATTTTATTTTTATTTCGGTTTTTGTTTTATTTTATTATTTCAAAAATTATTTTTATAATAAAATAGACAATATCAACATCCATACCATCTCCCTTGCTCCATCATGGAACTAAGTGGAAATGAATAGTCCAGGAGGACTCTGGGGTGCTTCATATGGGAGTAGTATCTGTATACCCTCCATTGGAGTTAGTAGCTTTGAGTTGAATCCTCAGCTCATTATCATGGTGCAGCAAAGCTGCCAGTATTCTGGTCTTCCACATAAAGAACCTACAGAGTTTCTGGCACAATTTTTATAAATTGCTGACACAGTACATGATAAAGAAGTAGATCAGGATGTCTACAGATTATTACTATTTCCATTTGCTGTAAAAGATCAAGCTAAGAGGTGGTTAAATAACCAACCTAAGAACAGCATAAGGACATGGAAACAACTATCAGAAAAATTCCTGAATCACTATTTTCCTCCAAAACGGATGACACAGCTAAGGCTGAGCATCCAAGGCTTCAAACAAGGAGACAATGAATCTCTTTATGATGCTTGGAAGAGATACAGAGAGATGCTGAGAAAATGCCCCTCTGAAATGTTTACAGAGTGGGTGCAATTAGACATCTTCTACTACGGGCTTACAGAAAAAGCTCAGATCTCTCTAGATCACTCAGCTGGTGGATCTATACATATGAGAAAAACAATTGAAGAAGCTCAAGAGCTTATTGATACAGTTGCCAGAAATCAGCATCTGTACCTAAGCAGTGAATCTTCCATGAAAGAAGAAGCTAAAACAGTAACTGCTGAACTCAGCCCTGTAGATCAAGCTAATGAATTCAATCAGCAATTAGACTTTCTAACAAAATAGCTAGCCGAGTTCAAGGAGATATTACAAGAAACAAGAATGGGTAATATGAATATGGAAGTACAGTTGAAGCAAACAGAAAAGCAATTATCGAAACAAATAACAGAAGAATGCCAAGCAGTTCAATTAAGAAGTGGAAAGATATTAAATACCTTACTTCAAGGCAGCAGGAAGTCAAAAAATGAACAAATGGCTACCCAAAATCCCTCTGAAGACAATTAGAGCCCATAGAGGAATAATGCTGGCGTTGAACGCCCAAACCATGCTCATTCCTGGCATTCAACGCCAGAAACAAGCAAGGATTTGGCGTTGAACGCCCAAAGGTAGCACAGTTCTGGCGTTTAGATGCCAGAAACAGGCAAGGAGCTGGCGTCTAATGCCACTCCAACTCCCACCCCTGGCATTCAAATGCCAGTGGGGGATTAGACACATACAAGTGCTGATAACAACCCTTCTAAAAAGGCTTCCCAACTCACTTCTGTGGGTAATAAACTTGCAGCAACTAAGGTTGAGGAATACAAAACCAAAATGCCTTATCCTCAAAAACTCCACCAAGCAGAACAGGATAAGCAATTTGCTCGCTTTGCAGACTATCTCAGGACTCTTGAAATAAAGATTCTGTTTGCAGAGGCACTAGAGCAAATACCCTCTTATGCTAAGTTCATGAAAGAGATCTTAAGTCATAAGAAGGATTGGAGGGAAACTGAAAAAGTTTACCTCACTGAAGAATGCAGTGCAGTCATTCTGAAAAGCTTACCTGAGAAGATTAAAGACCCCGAAAGCTTTATGATACCATGCACATTAGAGGGTACTTGTACCAAGCAAGCTCTATGTGATCTTGGGGCAAGTATCAACCTAATACCTGCATCTATTATCACAAAGCTTGGTTTAACTGATGAAGTTAAACCAACCCGGATATGTCTTCAACTTGCTGATGGCTCCATTAAATACCCATCAGGCGTGATTGAAGACATGATTGTCAAAGTTGGGCCATTTGCCTTTCCCACTGACTTTGTGGTGCTGGAAATGGAGGAGCACAAGAGTGCAACTCTCATTATGGGAAGACCTTTCCTAGCAACTGGCCGAACCCTCATTGATGTTCAAAAAGGGGAAGTAACCTTGAGAGTCAATGAGGAAGAGTTCAAGTTGAATGCTGTCAAAGCTATGCAACTGTTCATACCCTGACCGAGTTCCCCAAACTCGGAAAGTTCATAGAAGGTCCGACCTCGTCCCAAGGCCCACGCCTGAGGTCGGACCTCGGACAAATAAGCTAAGAAGGCCCATCAGAAGGAACGAAGCCCAAAACCTAAAGGCCGAAAAGGCCTAAAGAAAGGCGGTTCCACAAAGATAGGGATAAAACTCCCAAAAGATAAGATAAGATAAGAATATCTTATCCAGGGAAGATCACGACCAACTACTATAAATACACTGGAGCACCCAGGTATAACTCATACTCTAATTCTACTCAATATCTGCTTGGACCCATGCTAACTTAAGCATCGGAGTGTCATTGCAGGTACAACCACCAACCACTCCACATATCAAGCTCGGGTCCCTGACCCCCACCTCGGGCCTCACCAAGACGTCCGAGCTACTCGTTTCAGGTAACCCCCGGAACAA
>NC_029775.3:72320798-72321635 GCF_000817695.3 Arachis duranensis
GACCAAGGAACGCGGATAGAACTATCCCTAAAATTCGAGTTCCAGGCTTCGAACAATCAAGCCGAATACGAGGCCCTACTAGCAGGTCTAAAGCTAGCCGAAGAGGTCGGAGCCCAGAGAATCACGATCTTCAGCGACTCCCAGGTTGTCACATCTCAAGTAAATGGAAGCTACCAGGCCAAAGACCCAACTATGAAAAAATACCTGGATCAAACACAGGCACAATTACGCCATTTTTCAGAAATACAAATCCAGCACATACCTCGGGAACAAAACGCCCGGGCAGACGCCCTCTCAAAGCTCGCCAGCACCAAGCCCGGAGGCAACAACAGAAGTCTCCTCCAGGAGACCTTACAATCCCCCTCCGTGCTAAGAGAGGAAGAAACGCTGAATATATCCAACCAACAGCAAGGATGGATGACCCCCATACTCAGCTACCTGAAGTCGGGAACTCTTCCCGCCGAAAGAAAGGGAGCTAAAAGACTCACGAAAGAGGCCCAAAATTATACACTAATTCACGGCGTATTATACAGAAGAGGATTCACAAATCCCCTCCTTCGGTGCGTCCCGATCTCAGAAACAAAGAACGTCCTCGAAGAAGTCCACGGAGGCATGTGTGGAAACCATCTCGGAGCTCGGGCATTATCTAAAAAGGTAGTCCGAGCCGGCTTCTACTGGCCGACCCTGCCAAAAACACGCCAATTTCCACAAGGCACCACCAGAAGACCTTATCAGCATCACCGCACCGTGGCCCTTCGCAAAATGGGGACTTGACCTACTCGGCCCGTTCCCCCAAGGACCGGGGCAAGTCAAATACCTCATAGTAGGGGTCGACTA
>NC_029775.3:72325675-72343238 GCF_000817695.3 Arachis duranensis
TACTGTTCATACCCTGACCGAGTTCCCCAAACTCGGAAATTTCATAGAAGGTCCGACCTCGTCCCAAGGCCCACGCCTGAGGTCGGACCTCGGACAAATAAGCTAAGAAGGCCCATCAGAAGGAACGAAGCCCAAAACCTAAAGGCCGAAAAGGCCTAAAGAAAGGCGGTTCCACAAAGATAGGGATAAAACTCCCAAAAGATAAGATAAGATAAGAATATCTTATCCAGGGAAGATCACGACCAACTACTATAAATACACTGGAGCACCCAGGTATAACTCATACTCTAATTCTACTCAATATCTGCTTGGACCCATGCTAACTTAAGCATCGGAGTGTCATTGCAGGTACAACCACCAACCACTCCACATATCAAGCTCGGGTCCCTGACCCCCACCTCGGGCCTCACCAAGACGTCTGAGCTACTCGTTTCAGGTAACCCCCGGAACAGCAACATCCAGACACCCAAATGACTGCATGAGTGTTGATATTATTGACTCTCTGGAAAGAAAGGTCAATATGACTGAGAGTCTCGAATCAAAGCTAGAGGACATCTTTAAAGATGTTCAGCCTGATCTGGAGGAATCAGAGAGAATAATAGAACCTCTGAAAATCCATTAGGAATAGGAGAAACCTCCTAAACCTGAGCTCAAACCATTACCACTATCCTTGAAATATGCATTTCTGGGAGAAGGTGATATCTTTCCTGTAATTATAAGCTCTACCTTAGAGCCACAGGAAGAGGAAGCACTAATTCAAGTGCTAAGGACACACAAGACAGCTCTTGGGTGGTCCATCAGTAATCTTAGGGGCATTAGCCCAGCCAGATGCATGCACAAAATCCTATTGGAGGGTGACGCCAAGCCAGTGGTCCAACCACAAAGGCGGCTGAATCCAGCTATGAAGGAAGTGGTGCAGAAGGAGGTCACTAAATTACTAGAGGTTGGGATTATTTATCCTATTTCTGATAGCCCCTGGGTAAGCCCTGTCTAAGTCGTCCCTAAGAAAGGTGGCATGACAGTGGTTCATAATGAAAAAAATGAACTGGTTCCTACAAAAACAGTTACAGGGTGGTGTATGTGTATTGATTATAGAAGGCTCAATACAGCTACCAGAAAGGATCATTTTCCTTTACCATTCATAGACCAGATGCTAGAAAGACTAGCAGGTCATGAATACTACTGCTTCCTGGATGGATATCCAGGTTATAATCAAATTGCAGTAGATCCAAAAGATCAAGAGAAAATGGCATTCACATGTCCATCCGGAGTATTTGCATATAGAAGGATGCCATTTGGCTTGTGCAATGCACCTGCAACCTTTCAAAGGTGCATGCTCTCAATTTTCTCTGATATGGTGGAAAAATTTCTGGAAGTCTTCATGGATGACTTTTCAGTATTTGGAGACTTATTCAACTCCTGTCTTGACCATCTACCACTTGTTCTAATGAGATGCCAAGAGACGAACCTTGTTTTAAACTGGGAAAAATGTCACTTTATGGTGACTGAAGGAATTGTCCTTGGGCACAAAATCTCGAACAAAGGAATAAAAGTGGATTAAGCTAAGGTAGAGGTAATTGAAAAATTACCACCACCAGCCAATGTTAAGGCAATCAGAAGCTTTCTGGGGCATGCAGGATTCTATAGGAGGTTTATAAAGGATTTTTCAAAAATCGCCAAACCTCTAAGTAATCTGCTAGCTACTGACACACCATTTATCTTTGATAAGGAGTGTCTGCGAGCGTTTGAGACTCTGAAAGCTAAGCTGGTCACAGCATCAGTCATCTCTGCACCAAACTGGACATTACCATTTGAATTAATGTGTGATGCTAGTGACCATGCCATTGGTGCAGTGTTGGGATAGAGACATGATAAGCTTCTGCACGTCATTTACTATGCTAGTCGTGTTTTAAATGACGCACAAAAGAATTACACAACCACAGAAAAAGAGCTGCTTGCAGTGGTTTACACTATTGACAAGTTGAGATCCTATTTAGTAGGATCAAAAGTGATTGTGTACACTGATCATGCTGCTCTTAAATATCTACTCACAAAGCAGGATTCAAAATCCAGACTCATAAGATGGGTGTTGCTTCTGCAAGAGTTTGATATAGAAATAAGAGACAGAAAAGGGACAGAGAATCAGGTAGTAGATCACATGTCCCGAATAGAACCAGTAGAAGGGGTGTCCCTCCCTCTTACTGAGATCTCTGAAAACTTTCCGGATAAGCAACTCTTTACCATCCAGGAAGTGCCATAGTTTTCAGACATTGCAAAATATAAGACAGTGAGATTCATACCCAAAGAATACAGTAGGCAGCAATCAAAGAAGCTGATCACAGATGCAAAGTATTATCTTTGGGATGAGCCGTATCTCTTTAAGAGATATGCAGACGGAGTAATCCGTAGATGTGTGCCTAAAGAAGAAGCGCAAAAGATCCTATGGCACTACCATGGATCACAGTATGGAGGACATTTTAGAAGTGAGCGAACAGCCACAAGAGTCCTCCAATGCGGCTTCTACTGGCCTACCCTCTATAAAGATTCCCGAGCGTTTGTACTTAATTGTGACAGTTGCCAAAGATCTGGTAATCTGCCTCACAGTTATGCCATGCCTCAACAAGGGATCATAGAGATTGAGTTGTTTGATGTATGTGGTATTGACTTCATGGGACCTTTCCCACCATCATACTCAAACACTTATATTCTGGTGGTAGTGGATTATGTATCCAAATGGGTGGAAGCTATTGCAACACCCACTAATGACACTAAGACCGTGTTAAAATTCCTCCAGAAATACATCTTCAGCAGATTTGGTACCCCTAGAGTATTAATCAGTGATAGGGGCACTCATTTCTGCAATAAACAGCTTTACTCTGCTTTGGTTCGTTATGGAGTTAGCCATAGGGTAGCCACTCCATATCATCTACAGACAAATGGGCAAGCTGAAGTCTCTAACAGAGAACTTAAAAGAATCCTGGAACGGACTGTAATTAACCGTAGAAAGGATTGGGCAAGAAGCTTGGATGATGCTCCGTGGGCATACAGAACAGCATTCAAGACCCCTATAGGGACATCTCCATACCAGCTCGTGTATGGAAAAGCATGTCACTTGCCAGTGGAACTGGAACACAAAGCCTACTGGGCAACCAGATTCCTAAACCTTGATGCCAAGTTAGCTGGAGAAAAATGATTGCTCCAGTTAAATGAGCTCAAGGAATTTAGACTCAATGCTTCGAGAATGCAAAAATTTACAAAGAGAAAGCAAAAAGATGGCATGATAAGAAACTGTCATCCAGAGTCTTTGAGCCGGGGCAGAAAGTTCTGCTATTTAATTCTAGGCTCAAATTATTCCCTGGGAAATTAAGATCCCGGTGGAGAGGTCCATATGTGATTACAAGTGTATCACCATATGGATACGTAGAGCTTCAGGATAATGACTCTAACAAAAAATTCATTGTTAATGGACAGAGAGTTAAACATTATCTTGAAAGCAATTTTGAGCAAGAATGTTCAAAACTGAGACTTGATTAAAACTCAGTAATAGTCCAGCTAAAGATAATAAAGAAGCGCTTGTTGGGAGGCAACACAGCCATTTACAAAATTTAATTTTATTTGTTTTTGTTAATTAATTGATTTTTACAGGTATATGTCAAAGTATCTTCAAAAGGTAAAATAGCAATTTCTTGAATTCACAGAGTTACAGGGGAATTTGGAAGCTCACTGGCATAAAAAAGCCAGTAAGAAACGTTTTGGGAGTTCAACACCCAAAAGAAGCATCTACTGGGCGTTCAACGCCAGTAAGGATAGCCATCTGGGCATTTAACGCCAGAAAGGAGCATCTTCTGGGCGTTGAACGCCAGAAAGAAGCTCCTTCTGGGCGTTTAACGCCAGAATTACAGCGTCCTGGGCGTTCAGAAAAACGCCCAGTGACAAAGGACTTCCTGGCGTTCAACGCCAGAAAGAAGCAACTGTTGGGCGTTGAACGCCCAGGAGAAACAGCAATTGGGCGTTAAACTCCCAAAACATGCAGCATTTGGGCGTTTAACGCCAGGATGGTGGAGAGGAGGTAAAATTCGTTTTTCTTCATAAATTTCCTAATTTTTATGTTTCAATTCATGATTTCTTGCATAAACATGTTTCAAAATCTCATCCTTCAATTCCAAAAATTTTAATCCTAAACATATTTCTTGATTTTTCTTTAATTTCTTTTCAAATCTTTTTCAAAACTCATCTATCTTTTTGAATTCTTTTTCAAATCTTTTTAATTTCTTCTCTTATCTTTTGAATTTCGAAATTTCCTCTCCTTCCATTCCTCTCTTCTCTTTTCTTTTGCTTGAGGACAAGCAAACCTCTAAGTTTGGTGTGATTTGCCATGATCACTGAGCTAAAACTCATTGAGATCATGGCACCTAAGGGAACAGGAAGAGCAGGGATGTGAACTGAAGGAACTGAAGCGTCAGAAATTAATTCTTGAAGGACCAAGCACCCCACAGACTAGAGGAACATTCACTTCCCAAAATACAGGTTGTTAAGTTCTAATTTTAGCTTTAACTCTGAGATAGTTGTTGTTATAGGAATTCACCTTAGAAGTTATATAGGAGTAGTGGTAATTAGTATATCTATTTTGATTTTATTTTAAATTAAGTTATAATTTATTTTTCTCATCATCATCAAACATGAATAAAATAGTATATTTTTAGAATAAAGAGGCAATTTAATTCTTTCGAGTTCTTAATAAGAAAAATTCTAATTATTTATATGTGGTGGCAATTCTTTTTGTCTTCTGAATGAATGCTTGAACAGTGCATATTTTTTATATTGAATTTTATGAATGTTAAAATTGTTAGCTCCTGAAAGAATAATGAACAAGAGAAATGTTATTGATGATCTGAAAAATCATGAAATTGATTCTTGAAGCAAGAAAAAACAGTGAAAAAAATTGAAAAAAAAAGAAAAGAGAGAAAGAAAAAGCAAGCAGAAAAAGCCAATAGCCCTTAAAACCAAAAGGCAAGGGTAAAAAGGATCCAAGGCTTTGAGCATTAATAGATAGAAGGGCCCAAGGAAATAAATCCAGGCCTAAGCGGCTAAATCAAGCTATCCCTAACCATGTGCTTGTGGCATGCAGGTCCAAGTGAAAAGCTTGAGACTGAGTGGTTAAAGTCGTGATCCAAAGCAAAAAGAGTGTGCTCAAGAACTCTGGACACCTCTAATTGGGGACTTTAGCAAAGCTAAGTCACAATCTGAAAAGGTTCACCCAGTTTTGTGTCTGTGGCATTTATGTATCCGGTGGTAATACTGGAAAACAAAGTGCTTAGGGCCACGGCCAAGACTCATAAAGTAGTTGTGTTCAAGAACCAACATATTAAACTAGGAGAATCAATAATACTATCTGAATTCTGAGTTCCTATGGATGCCAACCATTCTGAATTTCAAAGGATAAAGTAAGATGCCAAAACTATTCAGAAGCAAAAAGCTACTAGTTCCGCTCATCTAATTAGAATCTGAGCTTCACTTGAAACTCTGAGATATTATTGTTCCTTAATTTCTTTTCATCCTATTTTATTTATCTAGTTGCTTGAGGACAAGTAACAGTTTAAGTTTGGTGTTGTGATGAGCGGATATTTTATACGCTTTTTGGGGGTAATTTCATGTAGATTTTAGTATGTTTTAATTAGTTTTTAATAGAATTTTATTAGTTTTTGAGAAAAATCATATTTCGGGACTTTACTATGAGTTCGTGTATTTTTCTGTGATTTCAAGTATTTTCTGGCTGAAATTGAGGGAGCTGAGCAAAAATCTGATTTAGGCTGAAAAAGGACTGCTGATGCTATTGGATTCTGACCTCCCTACACTCGGAATGGATTTTTTGGAGCTACACGAGTCCAATTGGCGCGCTCTCAATTCGGCTGGAAAGTAGACATCCAGGGCTTTCCAGCAATATATAATAGTTCATACTATACGTGAAGATAGATGACGTAAACTGGCGTTCAACGCCAGTTCCATGCTGTTGTCTGGCGTCTAGCGCCAGAAACAGGTTACAAGTTGGAGTTCAACGCCCAAAACACGTTACAACCTGGCGTTCAACTCCAGAAACAGCCCAGGCACGTGAGAAGCTTAAGTCTCAGCCCCAATACACACCAAGTGGGCCCCAGAAGTGGATTTCTGCACTATCCATCTTAGTTTACTCATTCTCTGTAAACTTAGGTTACTAGTTTAGTATTTAAACAACTTTTAGAGAATTATTTTGTATCTCATGACATTTTTAGATCTGAATTTTATATACTTTGATGGCATGAGTCTCTAAACTCCATTGTTGGGGGTGAGGAGCTCTGCAGCGTCTCGATGAATTAATGCAATTGTTTCTGTTTCTCCATTCAAACGTGCGTGTTCCTATCTAAGATGTTCATTCGCGCTTAACTATGAGGAAGGTGATGATCCGTGACACTCATCACCTTCCTCAATCCATGAACGTGTGTCTAACAAACACCTCCATTCTACATCAGATTGAATGAGCTTCTCTTAGATTCCTTAATCAGAATCTTCGTGGTATAAGCTAGAATTGATGGCGGCCACTCTTGAGGATCCGAATAGTCTAAACCTTGTCTGTGGTATTCCGAGTAGGATTCAAGGATTGAATGGTTGTGACGAGCTTCAAACTCACGATTGCTGGGCGTGATGACAAACGCAAAAGGATCAATGGACCCTCTTCCAACATGATCGAGAACCAACAGCTGATTAGCCGTGCTGTGACAGAGCATCTGGACCGTTTTCACTGAGAGGATGGGAGGTAGCCACTGACAATGGTGACACCCTACATACAACTTGCCATGGAGGGAACTTTGCACTTTTCCATGCATGGAATATTACATTAAAAAAATTCAGAGGACAAAGCATCTCCAAAACTCCAACATATTCTCCATTACTGCATAACAAGTATTTATTTTATGCCCTTTTTCCTTTCTTTACTGAACTTGAAAAACACTGTTGTTAGCATACTGACTAAGAATAATAAGATAAACATAGCTTGCTTTAAATCAACAATCTCCGTGGGATTCGACCCTTACTCATGTAAGGTATTACTTGGATGACCCAGTGCACTTGCTGGTTAGTTGTGCGGATTGCAAAAAGTGTGATTGCAATTTCAGGATGCTATGGGACACGTACAAATTACGGGCAACTTACCTTTTCCCGCCTTGGTTTCAGATCTAGTCTTAGCAGCCAGAGTCTCCTACAGAGCTGGGAATACCAAGACCATACTTTTGCGGAATGATCAGTACGTCCCTAACGGGAAGTACATCAAACCTCCAGTAGCCACGACTAGCCGGCCTGCAGAACCGGCCAAAGATATTCCTTCTCCTTCCACATCACAAGCACCTCCAACAAACCAACTGCTCCATCAGATACTTGAGAGATTGGACTGGCTAAATCGGCAAAGAAAGCAAAGAGAGCACCATAACAAGTGCCGATTTACATACCTCAAGGAGCTGCTTGGAAAGTACCCACCCGAAGAAAATTCAGACTCCACTTTGTTTACTAGCACAGGGAGCCATGACGGTCCCGCTTGTGGAGACACTGCAACCAGCCCCCCTTTGTTCCTGACAGTTGGCACAGAGGACGGTGCAAAGCTTTAAGTGTGGGGAGATCGGTCAGTACCTGACTTTCGGAGGTAATTTCTCTTCCTTAATGACAAACCCCATTTGTAGGGTTTATCTTGTATTGAATTTAGGGGATTTTGTCACCTTTCACCCACATTTATTCAATGAAATAGCATAGTTTTGTGATTATCTCCTAATTTGTGCTTAGATGTGAAAACTTGCTTTCTAGACCTTAAACTAGCTAAATTCAATTCACCTTTGATTCTACTAGATGCCTTGATATGTTTGTTAGTGATTTCAGATTGAAAAGGCTAGGAATGGATCAAAGGAGTGAAGAGGGAAAGCATGCAAAGTGGAGAAATCATGAAAAGTCAAAGAAGTTGAACTCGCCCATGGACGCGCGCGCGAACCTGGCGCTTGCGCGCACCTGCGAATTACCCCATGGACGCGTACGCGTGCTGTGCGCGTACGCGTCGGTGCTGATATGTGATTTTTTTAATGAATTCGCAACCAACGAATTCTGAAGGGTTGTGGGGCCCAATTGCAACCAACTTTGGCGCCAAAGATGCTATTTAAAGCCAAGGATTGAAGAGCAAAGGGGATTCCAATCATTACACACTCATTAGGATTAGTTTTAGTTTAGTTTTCTAGAGAGAGAAACTCTCACTTCTCTCTAGAATTAGGATTAGGATTAGGTTTAGTTCTTAGATCTAGATTTAGATTCATCTTCTCCTACTTCTATCTTCTCAATTCCTTGTAGTTACATTCATTCTTCTCATACTCTTTTGGTGTAATCTCTTTTATGTTGTTCTTATATTTTGTTGTAGATCTAGTATTGTTCCTTCTACTTTCTTTCAATTCAATTCAAGGTAATTCATAATAATTGTGTTTCTTTGCTTTTCTATTGTTGATCTCTTGCTTTTGTAGTTAGATCTCTCTTTAATTCTTGCATTTAATAATGTTTACTTCTATTGCACTCTATGTGTTTGTTGAAATGTCTCTTTTAGTTTTAGTATAGATTTTGTCCCTCTTGGTCTAGGTAGAGTAATTAGTGACACTTGAGTTATCTAATTCCTTTGTTGATTGGTAATTGGAGAGATTGCTAATTGGTTTGGAGTGCACTAAAGCTAGTCTTTCCTTGGTTAATGGAGAACCAAGCATTGGTGGGAGTTCCAAGATGAATACAAGCACAAGCCACCTTGAGAGGAGCCCCCCATAAGTCCAACTTAAGGACAATAAACAAAAGTGCTAGGTGGGAGACACCCCACCATGGTAAAATCTTTTCATTTTCTCTTTTGTATATATGGGTAGAATTAGTTTTATTTCATGTTTTGGTAGTTTGTTAAGTGCATTTGATAGTTTAGTATGTTAAATAAGGTTTTATGGTGTTTTGGTAGCTGTTTGGAGGTTTGGAATGCTTGGATTGGTGTAAAAATATACCAAAAATTTTTGAAAAATAGAGCACCATCCACGCGTACCTACACTGCACGCGTACGCGTACATTGAGCATTTTCGACCATCCACGCGAGCGCGCCATGCACGCGTACGCGTGGGTTGAGAAGTTCCACCTTCCATGCATTAACCCGAGAGTTAGGCCCACACTGTGCGCGCGTTGTGCCTTTGGCACAACCCCGCTTGCGCGCATGCGCACATGACGCGTACGCGCCACTCTCGAAATAAACCATCCGCGCGTGCGCGCCATGCGTGCGTACGCGTGGATGCCCTTCCTTCACTACATTTCTTTTCTTCTCATTTTTCCATTTCTTTCCTTCTCCTTTCTTCTTTCCTTCTTCTACCCCTCATCCAACACTTCCAAACACCATGGATAACCATTTATTTTAGTTGGTTAATTAGTTAGTTTTCATTTTATTTTCTCTCTTTTCATTATAAGTGCTGGATTATTGACTTTGTTTACTACACCTTGTTGCCTCCTTATTGCCTAAATGCTAATTTAGCATTAATGTTTTTAGATAATCTTTGTTGGATCCTATGATTGAGGTTATATTTTGCTACTTGGTCTTGAGTTTTTCATGCTTATCTTTTGAAAAATACCAAGTGATGAGAATTGCCTTCGAGCTTGTAACTCTTCTTGAATTATATGATTTGGCCACCATGTGATTTGAGCCTTATTTTGTGATTAGGCAACCTCTTGATGATGGATGATGATGTGCATTTACTTTAATGCATGGTATTTCATGATCATATGCATTCATATGTGTTTGACTTGAATGCTTTCATGCTTCTTTAATGCTTGTTTTACCTTACAAGTTTACTTAAAGCATCTCAAGCACACTAGGATAAGTGATGTACATACTTCTTTTGTGACATAACTTTTATGCTAATGTGTGTTCTAAACCGCGCAATTTAGAATTCACACACCTACTTGTCATCAATGTCACACTAATTCACTCACTCATTTCTAGTGAATGACCTCATTCCAACAATGTATGCTTCCTTGCTTTTATATCTTCTCCTCTTATGGTGTTATATTTTTGTTTTTCATGAACAATGCACCACAAGCACACATGGAAGCGGAAGAAAGAACACGTAGCAATCCGGAGAGTCGCCATACCCCCTTGCTCATCTTTGAGTGCACCGAGGACGGTGCAAACTTTTAAGTGTGGGGAGGTCGTCCGACCGGTCGGCAATTTTGGGTGACAAGTTTCTAATTCCAACACTTTTGCATTTCATTCTAGGATTTTAGGATTTTTACTTGCATTTTCTTATCTTTTTGCATATATATACACAATAAGCTTAGTCAAAATAATGAAATTTTTCAAGGATTTCTATCTATAGGGCACCTTAATTGATTCGGGTGAAAACTCTTGATAGAACTTGCTTGAAATATATATATTGTGGATCATGTTTTTTTGAGCTAAGAACACAAGCAAGTGAGTTTTGAGCCTAATGGTGTGGTTACATCTTATAACCACTTATTTTCCTTCTTGTGTGCATTATTCTCTTTCTATGATTGTAATCTTTGATTTGTTTGATTCTTTATGTCCATTATTTTGTGTATTCATGCATTTATATGATTGAGGCCATCATTTCATTAGCTCACTTACCTAAATGGCCTTACCTTTTATCTTCCTTTGTTAGCCAATTTTGAGCCTACGATTAACCCACTTGTTCTTAATTTTAGCACATTACAAGCCTTAAAGCGGAAAACAATAAAAGTCCTTAATTTGGATCTTTGATTAGCTTAGGCTAGTGTATGTGAGTACTATTCAAGTGTGGGAACCTTAGGACATTGGGTGAATAGAAGGGTAGTTTTGTATTTTTATTGAATTTATTGGGAATTGGGTAATACTCATGTATTGATCTTGAAAATATTGGAAATTGGGTACATACTCATATATTGATCAAATGTAAAACCTTATGCATTGAGGTTCTTGTACATAGAAAGAAAAAAAAATGAGAAAAACAAAAGAAAAAGAAAAGAAAAATAATATGGAAAAGAAAAAAAAAAAGAAGAAAAAAATAGAAAAAGAAAGAAAGAAAAAGAAGAAAAATAATAAGAAGGGGACAAAATGCCCCAAAGCGAAGCTCAATAAAGTCAATGCATAAGTGTTGTGAAACGAAAAGAAAATGCATGAGTATGTGAAAAAGTGAGAAAAATGGGTAGTTAGAGTAGAACTTAATTGTATAGGATGTCATAGGTTAGGTGGGAAGTCTAAACTTATCAAAGATTCAAATTTCAAGATATAGGTAGATTACATTTGATTAGTTTCCATTGAATAAATGCCATGCCCTTTACTTCATTCTTGGTTTAAGCATGAGGACATGCTTGGTTTAAGTGTGGGGAGGTTGACAAACCCCATTTGTAGGGTTTATCTTGTATTGAATTTAGGGGATTTTGTCACCTTTCACCCACATTTATTCAATGAAATAGCATAGTTTTGTGATTATCTCCTAATTTGTGCTTAGATATGAAAACATGCTTTCTAGACCTTAAACTAGCTAAATTCAATTCACCTTTGATTCTACTAGATGCCTTGATATGTTTGTTAGTGATTTCAGATTGAAAAGGCTGGGAATGGATCAAAGGAGTGAAGAGGGAAAGCATGCAAAGTGGAGAAATCATGAAAAGTCAAAGAAGTTGAACTCGCCCATGGACGCGCGCGCGTACCTGGCGCTTGCGCGCACCTGCGAATTACCCCATGGACACGTACGCGTGCTGTGCGCGTACGCGTCGGTGCTGATATATGATTTTTTTAATGAATTCGCAACCAACGAATTCTGAAGGGTTGTGGGGCCCAATTGCAACCAACTTTGGCGCCAAAGATGCTATTTAAAGCCAAGGATTGAATAGCAAAGGGGATTCCAATCATTACACACTCATTAGGATTAGTTTTAGTTTAGTTTTCTAGAGAGAGAAACTCTCACTTCTCTCTAGAATTAGGATTAGGATTAGGTTTAGTTCTTAGATCTAGATTTAGATTCATCTTCTCCTACTTCTATCTTCTCAATTCCTTGTAGTTACATTCATTCTTCTCATACTCTTTTTGGTGTAATCTCTTTTATGTTGTTCTTATATTTTGTTGTAGATCTAGTATTGTTCCTTCTACTTTCTTTCAATTCAATTCAAGGTAATTCATAATAATTGTGTTTCTTTTGATTGTTGTTGTTAACTTCTTTCAATAATTGTTGTTAGATTCTCTTCTTGTTGTCAAATTGCTTTGCTTTTCTTTTGTACCTTCCAAGTGTTTGATGAAATGCTTGGTTGGATTTTAGTGTAGGTTTTGTTCCTCTTGGCCTAGGTAGAGTAATTAGTGACTCTTGAGTTATCTAATTCCTTTGTTGATTGATAATTAGAAGTTGCTAATTGATTTGAATGCCTCTAAAGCTAGTCTTTCCTTTAGGAGTTGATTAGGACTTGAGGAATCAAATTGATTCATCCACTTGACTTTTCTCCATGGTTAGAGGTTGACTAAGTGGGAGCAATGGACAATTTGCCATCACAATTGAGGAGGATAACTAGGATAGGACTTCTAGTTCTCATATCTTGCCAAGAGCTTTGCTAGTTGTTAGTTTATTTTCTTTGCCATTTATATTTCTTGTCTAAAATCTTAAAACACCCCAAATATAACTCACAACCAATAACAAGACACTTTATTGTAATTCCTAGGGAGAACGACCCGAGGTTCAATACTTCGATTTATAAATTTAGGGGTTTGTTTTAGTGACAAACAATCTTTTGTATGAAAGGATTAGTGATTGGTTTAGAAACTATACTTGCAATGAGAATTCATTTGTGAAATTCTAAACCGTCAAAAATCCAATCGTCACTTAACACCAATAAAATAGGATATTTATTTATTTTTTCTTTTGGTAGAATAGGATAAATTGCATAGTAATAGGATATCTGCATGCATGATTTATTTGGTTGAAAAATAATAAGTTTCTTTCTAAGACCCTATTTTTGAAAAATTTCACTAATTTAAAAGAAAATCTTTTTGTTAAAACTTGTTTGAAGTTGTATTTGGAACATAAAATTATAGCTAAAGAACACACAACCCGTGAGATTTGAGCTTGGAGGACATGGTTACATTATTTAACCATAAATATTTTATTCTTGTGTTTTTACTTCTCTATGATTGTAAACTCTATTTTGTTCCATCCTATATGTCTAATAGTTAGTGTATTTAAATGCATGCATATGATTGAGGCCATTAATTGTTCTAGCTCACCTATCCCAAAATAGCCTACCCTTTCAATTACCCTTGTTAGCCACCTTGAGCCTTTTAATCCCCATTTATTCTGTATCTTATCATATCACTAGCCTTAAGCAGAAAAATAAATTAATTACCCCAAATTGAATCTTTAGTTAGCTTAAGATAAAGACTATGTATCAACTAAGTGTGGGAAACTATGAAAACTTAGGTTGATGAAAGTGTACAGTGTTTCATTGACAAAATATTAAGAATTTGGGTACCTACTCATGTGAGACCAGAAAAATTAAAAATCCATGTGCATTGATATGTTATGTTTACTTTTATATTTTTAATAAAAAAAGAAATAAATAAATAAAAAATAAAAAAATAAAATAAAAGAAAAAAAAGAAAAAAAGAAAATATATATATAAATAGGGGATAAAATTACCCCAATGCTAAGTTTAATAAAAGATCAATGCATATGTGATAAAATTAGAAGAAATATTTGGTACATGAGTATGTGATACAAAAGTGGGAATTATGGGTAGCTAGGCATGATTTTAGAGTTACATAGAGTGTGTATGTGTTAGGTAAGAGGTTAGGTTAGTCAAAGATTCATATTATAGCTCACTTGGCCATACATGTATCCTCACCCTTGCCTTATCCCCATTACAACCTTGAAAAGACCTCATGATGTTTGCATTAGTATACTAAATTTTGTTGATTGGTTAGATAAAGAACAAAGTTTAGAAAGCATGACTAGAGAAGAGTAGAGTGATCAACCCTAGACACTTGAGGATTAGAGTGCATATACACTACCAGTGAGGGTTCAATGCTTGATTCTATGTTCCTTGCTTTCATGGGCTATCTTCTTACAAGTTTACTTATCTTTACTGTATGATTTGAATTAGTGGAATTTGATTTATGTTTGTCTTGGAGAACTTATTTATTTTTAACCAATTAGATAGAAACATCTCAGCGTATAGTTGCATTCATATAGATAGGATTGCATTTCATACATTTTACCATTCCTCTTCACTCCTTTATAGCTTCTCTTGAGCTTAGCATGAGGACATGCTAATGTTCAAGTGTGGGGAGGTTGATAAACCACTATTTCATGGTTTATCTTGTGCTCAATTGAGTGGTTTTTATCAACTCTTTACCCACTTATTCATACTATTTGCATGGTTTTACTCTCTCCTTCCAGATTTTGTGTTATGATTGAAAATATATTCCTTTGGGCTTTAAATTTGCTATGTTTAATCCTCTCTTATTACCATTCGATGCCTTGATATGTGTGTTAAGTGATTTCAGGGATTACAGGGCAGGAATGGCTTACAGGATGGAAAGAAAGCATGCAAAAGTGGAAAGAATACAAGAAGTTGAAGAAATTGCTAAGCTATCAAGCCTGACCTCTTCGCACACAAACGGTCATAACTCGAGCTGCAAAGGTTCAAATGATGCGGTTTCAGTTGTGTTGGAAAGCTAACATCCGGAGCTTCGAAATGATATATAATTTGCTATAGTGGCCGTACAGAAAAATGACGCGCACGCGTGAATCACGCGGACGCGTTGTTTTGCAGAAAAATCAGCGACCTGCACGTGGCAAAATTCGCCCCCAACGATTTCTGGGCTGTTTCTAACCCAGTTTTCAGCTCAGAAAACACAGATTAAAGGCTATAAAGTGGGGGGAATACATCCATTCATTCATACAACATTCATTATTCACAATTTTAGTTTAAAATGTAGTTTTTCTAGAGAGAAAGGCTCTCTCCTCTCTCTTAGTTTTAGGATTTAGGATTTCTATTAGTTTTAGGATATTTCTTCTTCATTCCAGGTTCAATGTTCCTTTACTTCAATTTCTCTTCTACTCTTATTTATTCTGTTATTTTAGTTTGTTAATATTGGTTTATGAACTCCATGTTAGGATTGGTTTTCTTAATTAATACACATTGAGGTATTTCAGATTTATGATTGCTTTCTTTTATTTATTATATAAATAATTTGGATTTTTCCCCTTTTAGCTTTGGTTGAGTAATTGGTGACATTTGAGTTATCAAACTCGGTGCTTATTGAAAATTAGAATTTGCGGATTGATTTGGATTCCTCTAACACTAGTCTTTCCATAGGAGTTGACTAGGATTTGGGGAATCAAACTGATTAGTCCACTTGACTTTCCTTTATTTAGTAAGGGTTAACTAAGTGGGAGCAATAAACAATTCTCATCATACCTGATAAGGATAACTAGGATGGGATTTCCAGTTCTCATACCTTACTAAGAGATTTTCTAATTAATAAATTATTTTTCTCATCATTTAAATTACTTGTTCTTTAATTCAAAAACCCAAAAATATACCTTTTCCATAACCAATAATAAATCATACTTCCCTACAATTCCTTGAGAGATGACCAGAGGTTTAAATACTTCGATTATAAGTTTTACTGGATTTGCTTTAGTGACAAACAAGTTTTTTGTACGAAAGGATTTTTGTTGGTTTAGAAGCTATACTTACAACGCGATTATTTTTGTGAAATTCTTTACCGGCAAAAGTCCGCTCGTCAAAATGAAATAATCGCGTTGTAAGTATAGTTTCTAAACCAACAGAGAATCCTTTCGTACAAAAGTTTGGTTGTCACAAGTAACAAAACCCAATAAAATTTATAACCGAAGTATTGAAACCTCGGGTCGTCTCTCAAGGAATTGCAGGGAAGTATGATTTATTATTGGTTATGGAAACATGTATATTTTTTGGTTTTTGAAATAGGGAACAGGAAAATAAACTGGCAATAAAATAAATTAATTATCATGAAAACCATTGCAAGGTATAAGAACTGAAAATCCCATCCTAGTTACCCTTATCAGGTGTGATAGAAATTGTTTATTGCTCCCACTTAGTTAACCCTTACTAAATAAAGGAAAGTCAAGTGGACTAATCAATTTGATTCCTCAAGTCCTAGTCAAAGCTCACGGCTAGTAGGACAGACATGCATCATACTATATTTGTTTGTAATTTCTTGGGTGTGCATAATTGTTTGGTTTGCCTATTTGATATTCTGTTAGCTGCTAATTATGCTACTAGTTGTAATTTCTCCCTAACTATGATTGCTTTGTATTGATTATTGTTTGTGTTTGACTTCATTAATGAGACTTGAGATTTAGAATGATATGATGACTATTGTCAATGGATGGGATTCATGGTAGTTCAAAGTATGTTTAACATAGCTAATTAACCCTGTATGGATTAGTTAAGACGCTAGGCTTGGATTCTTGTAAAATCGGAGATCAGGATTCTCTAGTAGTTTCATATTTCCTTATATACTTTTTATTTGGAACTGTTATCCTACTGGGAACATTTGGATTCTTAGCCATCGTGAATTTCTCGTTTTTTAGATATAGGCGCAACGCATCTCAGTGAGAATGCAGGATTTCACGTGATAAAGTAAGAGGATACTTTTGTGAATTATTTTGGCACTAGAGTTCTATCCCTTTTTGAAATATATTGTTGTATAACTTAGATTCCTCTTAGAGGCTTTTGTTGGAGAGATAGGTTGTTGATTTTGTACTTTTTCTAGTGTTGTAATATTCTAGTCAGCCTTTCTTCGCGGGTCAAGACTAGTGATTATTATGTATCTTCACTTTGAATCTATGTATAAATTTTGCTTTTATATCACTACCGTTGATTTATGACTTAAGCAAAATGCTCTGTATGGTAGGTGTTACATTTATGATATCAAAGCAGTTTGTCCTTGTAGAGCCTAAGTGATAGATTGATTATGCTTCTGAGCATACTCTGGGTTGTGTTTATATGTTATTCATGAACATACTTTTGGAAATTTGAAGCACTAGACTTGAGATATTGAGACTAATCACCTTAATATCGATTGTTTGGTATGGATAGGACCCAAATGG
This sequence comes from Arachis duranensis, assembly GCF_000817695.3. Lineage (NCBI taxonomy): Eukaryota > Viridiplantae > Streptophyta > Magnoliopsida > Fabales > Fabaceae > Arachis > Arachis duranensis. The sequence goes on from NC_029775.3 coordinate 72,342,838, forward strand.
CATCTCGTGGACGTAGACAATGCCGAGGATGAGGACAGAGAGGTAATGAGAGAACCGATCCAATGACTGATCCAATTGATTTCGTGGCTACTATGGCGAATATGACTGCTGCTATGAACACTACCAAAAGCTTTATCCCTAGTATGTAAAAGTGAAAGGTGGTGAGGCGCTACTACCTCTAGAAGTCTAATACATATAAATATAGCAATGATATTATATCTAGGAGTCCTGAAGGAAAAGCTAACCAAAAGTGTAACAGATAATTGCATCACTCATGTCCGAATATACATATACGGGTAAATAAGATCGAAAGGAAAAGAGTAATATACATATAAAGAATCAGAGTTACAAGGATACAATTATCAAGTTCCAGACTCAATCTGCGAAGCCAAGACTGGTCG
>NC_029775.3:72343262-72353495 GCF_000817695.3 Arachis duranensis
ATCCATTTCTCCATATCGACCTCTAAGAGGGACAAACTTCAAAACACAAAGTGTATAACTATGTATGTATATAAACAAGTAGAAACAAAATGCTAAAAACCCAAAAAATAGCTCTTCGATTCTTGAAAGTCCCCAGACGCTCAGTGAAGTGCCTCTCGACTTGTATCTGAAAAACAATATATTTGGAATGAGAATCGGATATTCTAAGCATGGTAAAAGTGCACATAAAGATAATATATAAGGTCCCAGGAAAGCCAGAGGCATTCCTAGAACTCCGACACTCAGATTAAAACTTAGAGAAGTATACTAAACCAGAATTCTCGGTAATCAAACTAAGGGGCTCTAGTTTTAATCTAACTCTTCACCTCCTATCAACCCAAACCTCTTAATCACTGGTGGAACTACCCTCAGCGTCATCTTCGCCAACATGAGGGATCTCTCAGTTGCAAACACATACAATACAATTAAGAAAATCACAGTTATGGATGACAAGTACAACAGATAGAACAAGTAGCAATTAATTATAGTTAAACAATTAGGCAAACCAAAACAATGCACACTCAAGCAAAACATACAAATGCATATGATGTATGCATATCCTATGGATGATGAGTCTCATTTGTCATTTACATAGCCAACCCAACATGTCCAGTAGCTAACCCGGACATGGTTTCTCTGTTGCACACAACCATCTCAGCACATCGGCTGACCGTTAGAGGGAAAGTGCCCAGTCACCATTAGAAGGAATATGTGCCCTGTCACCGTTTGCAACGAGAGAGAAAACATAGACATATTCATCATCATTCATTTTTACCTCTCAATATTATAATCATTTTCATCATACCCCCATTCATAATCAATTATCCTCAGTTCTCATTCTTTACCTGAAGCAAGTGGACAACAGCACTGCATCTTATCCGGTCACATATATCTCAATCATAATCTGTCATCATCATCTCCATTCGGGTCTTATTCATCACTTGTAATATCTCATCAACTCAATCATGCACTCCTCAACCAACCAACCTTAATTCAACTATCTTTCCCACCATATCTAACCTCATTTACACCCTTTAATTGAAGTACTTCCCTTTACAACTTTTGTCCATAGGTTCACACTACTTCCTAGGCTTAGAAAATAGGTTTGGAAGGCTAAAGGATTGATTAAACATTTAAAATATCATTTTTGCCTAAAACAGTGGTTTACGGAGGTTTACAAGGCTGTCGAAAAGGTCAAAAAGGGACATAAATACAGAAAACCTATTCTCCAAAATAACCTCTAAGAGGAGTCATCACAGTTTGTATTATTTAATGGAGATAAAAGTATCTAAGCAAAACATATAAACCAAAATAGAGTCCCGAGAACCAAGGATCTTCGCTAATCCAGAAGTCTCCAGCATGCTTCAGCGAGAAGCCTCACGTCCTGCATCTAAATACCACAAAATCCGCATGGGTGAGAACCGGAGGTTCTGAATATGGTAACAGTGCCCACATATCTAACATGTAATGTCCTGAGAAAGCCAAAGGCAATCCTAGAACTTCCAACAGATAATTCAAAGCTTATAAACAGGCTAAACCATAAATGTCAACTGACTAAAGATCTTCAGTCTAATTAATACTTCCCTTTCTAATTCCTTCAGACCTCCTAACCACCGGCAGGAGTATAATATGGCAAACACAGTTATATCAGACAAGAGATATACAAATAGGAAACAGATATGATATTTAGACAATTAGCAAGTAATATGCAGTCAATTAGGCAATCTCAAACAATTCACATAATATGCATATGATGTATGCTTGTCCTAATGGTTGATGATATCATCTGTCGGTTATAATGCCAACCCGACTAGTCCTGGTAGCTAACCATTGGACTATCCCTCTGTCGTGCATTCCCCACTCGAGTTATTCTCGATCATGATCATGATCATGATCATAATCATAATCATACAACACCCACACTGGTGATTATCCACGGGGACGAGCTCATCCGGAACTTTCACAGTGTCCGGCCACACTTACGACATAGGGTCAGCAGAGTATCGAGTCTCCACCTGGAGCACGTGGTGGCTAGCCACTGCTTTCATCCAGGGAAACTCGTATCTTAAATAGTGAAAGTGCAACATTCACATTTCATTCAATACGCATATATGCAATCATACTTAGCCATAAATCAATAATGGCCACGTTGTAATCCGGTATTAACTCAGCCATCTGGCTCATGCTTCAATCGAGACTAGCCAATTTATCAATAAATACAGCCCTTTGGCTCATGGCACACAAAGCACTTCCACCGCCATCCTCTGTATCTCATATAATCATCTTTGATCATCATTGATCATCAATTTTTCCCTTTTTTCATTCACAAGTTACCACATCCCCTAGCTCTTTTGTCATTGCTAGGCATATCATAATGATTTAAGACATAAGGGGTGAGATTGGAGGCTTAGAAGTATAAAATTTGGCTTTTAAAACTCAAAAATCAACATTAGGATGAAAACTTGGGCATGCGTACGCGTCGCCCAGGCGCACGGATGGAAAAGCCAAAAGTGCTTTGACGCGTATGCGTCGCCCACGCGCACACGTAGATGGAAAAACAGCCAAGTGACGCGTACGCCTGGGTGCATTTTGTGCCCCACGCACAAAACCAGCACAGTTCTCGTACAACTCTCGGGAAGTTGGCTGGGCATTTGGTGCAGCTCACCAACGCACACGCGTCAGCCACGCGCACGCGTGGATATTGCAAACAACGTGTACGCGTCAGTCACGCTTACGCATAGGGGTGCGTTTTGCCAAAAAAATTTCGAAGTTAAAAAGCTTTAGAATTCACAGACATACCACAATCTTCCGACGGACATAACTTCTTTGTTTCAAATCATTTTTTGCCCGTCCTTCGAACGTCATGAACATCCCGAATCCAATTTCATTTCTAAACAAGTTTTACACAAAACGGGGATTTGGAGTCCAAGTTAGGCTCCGTCAAAGTATGCTTAGAAACCATATTTTCATAAAAAACCACAAAGTTCCATTTTCAAAATGATGAGCGGATAATTTATATGCTTTTTGACATTGTTTTTATATAGTTTTTAGTATATTTTAGTTAGTTTTTATTATATTTTTATTAGTTTTTATGCAAAATTCACATTTCTGGACTTTACTATGAGTTTGTATGTTTTTCTGTGATTTCAGGTATTTTCTGGCTGAAATTGAGGAACTTGAGCAAAAATCTGATTCAGAGGCTAAGAAAGGACTGAAGATGTTGTTGGATTCCAGAAATGTATAATACTCCATACTTTGCTCGAGATTTGATGGCCCAAACTGGCGTCAAAACGCCGGTCAAAGACCATTTTCTGGCGTAAAACGCCAGAACTGGCACCGTAGCTGGAATTAAATGCCCAAACAGGCACCAAAACTGGCGTTTAAACTCCAGGAAGAGCCTATGCACGTGAAAGCTTCAATGCTCAGCCCAAACACACACTAAGTGGGCCCCGAAAGTGGATTTCTACACTATCTACACTTAGTTACTCATTTTCTGTAAACCTAGTTTACTAGTTTAGTATAAATAGCACTTTTTACTATTGTATTCATATCTTTAGATCATTTTTGAGACTATCTTTGGATCACTTTTGATCTCTTGATCACTTTTTAGGGGTAATGGCCATGCTTGGACCTTTATCACTTATGTATTTTCAACGGTAGAGTTTCTACACCTCATAGATTAAGGTGTGGAGCTCTGCTATTTCTCATGAATCAATGCAAAGTACTATTGTTCTTATATTCAATTCACGCTTATTCTTGTTCTAAGATATTCACTCGTACTTCAACCTGATGGATGTGATGATCCGTGACACTCATCATCATCCTCCCTTATGAACGCGTGTCTGATGACCACCTCCGTTCTATCTGCAAGAGCTTGAGTATGTGTCTCTTGGCCTCTTGGTTCACGACGCATGGTTGCCTCTCCTGACAATAGAGCCTTCCATTCCGTGAGATCAGAGTCTTCGTGGTATAAGCTAGAATCAATTGGTAGCATTCTTGAGATCTGGAAAGTCTAAACCTTATCTGTGGTATTCCGAGTAGGATCTGGGATGGAATGACTATGACGAGCTTCAAACTCATGACTGTTGGGACCAGTGACAGTGTGAAAAAGAGTCAATGGATCTTATTCCAACACGATCGAGAACCGACAGCTGATTAGCCATGAGGGAAACCGTAGCAGACATGTTTTCAATAAGAGGACAGATGGTAGGCATTGACAACGGTGATCCACCAACATACAGCTTTCCATGGAAGGGAGTACGCAAGATTGGATGAGGACAATAAGAAAGCAGAGGCTCATAGGGAACAAAGCATATCCATATGCTTATCTGAAATTCCCACCAATGAATTGCATAAGTATCTCTATCCTATTTTATGTTTTATTTCTCTTTTAATCATCAAAACTTCATAGCCATTTGAATCCGCCTGACTGAGATTTACAAGATGACCATAGCTTGCTTCAGGCTGACAATCTCTGTGGGATCGACCCTTACTCACGTAAGGTATTACTTGGATGGCCCAGTGCACTTGCTGGTCAGCTATGCGGAGTTGTGAAAAGTGTGAATCACAATTTTGTGTATTAAGTTTTTGGCGCCGTTGCAGGGGAATGTTCGAGTTTGGACAACTGACGATTCATCTTGTTGCTTAGATTAGGTATTTTTCTTTTTTATATTTTCTTCAGAATTTTTAAGAATAAATTCTAGAGTTTCAGATCATGCTTTTATCATCACAGGAGCCTTTTTGATTCCCATCAATTTGGCTGTTGTATGTAATGCTCTACTGAAGCTTGGCTAGCCATTTCTAATCTTTTTAGACTGAAGCTCTAGACTAACATTGCATGATTCCTGGAATTCTTATTAAAAATTTTAAGTTTCTTATTTTCTTTTTAAAAATAATTTTCGAAAAAATAATTTCGAAAAATTACAAAAAAAATTAATAAAATCATAAAAACAAAAATTTTTGTGTTTCTTGTTTGAGTCTAGAGTCAAACTTTAAGTTTGGTGTCAATTGGATATTTTTTATTTTCCTTAAAAAAATTTTCGAAAACTCATGCATGGTGTTCTTCATTGATCTTCAAGTTGTTCTTGATGATTTTCTTTGTCTGATCTTTAAATTCTCTTGTTTTGTGTCTTTTATTGTTTCTCACGTGCATTCTCAAATTGTTAGTGTCTCTAGTATGAAAATTTCTAAGTTTTGTGTCTTGCATGTCTTTTTTTTCTTAAAAATTTTCAGAAATATATTCGTGATGTTCATCATGATCTTCATAGTGTTCTTGATGTTCATCTTGACATTCAAAGTGTTCTTGCATGCATTCCTTGTTTTGATCTTAGTTTTTCATGTTTAATTTCATTCTGTTGTTTTTCTCTCTCATCATTAAAAATTCAAAATTATGTCTTTTCAAGTCAATAATACAGAGAATTGAAGATTCAGAACATACAGCAGAGGAATCACAGAGAAAAAAGCTGGGCGTTCAAAAATTTCAAGTTTGTTACTTTCTTGTTAAGAAAAGTTCAATATTTGAATTTTAGAATCATATCTTTTAATTTCTTGCTAGTCAATTCATCAATTTTAAAAGTCAAATCTTTTTTCTTAAATTGTTTTTCAGTCATATCTTTTTAAATCATATATTTTTCAAATCACATCTTTTTAAATTCTAATTTCAAATTCTCTTTCTAACTTCTTATCTTTTCAAAATTTATTGCCACTTATTTTTTTCAAAACCACCTAACTACTTTTCTCACTTCGAAATTTCGAAAACCACTAACCGCTTTTTCAAAATTCCTTTTAATTAGCTAATTGTTTTAAACTCTAATTTTATTTATTCTAATATTTTCAAAATTCTCTTTTCTCTCATCTCTTTCTTTTTATTTATTTATTCACTAACACCTCTCTCCCTCTTTATATATTCAAATTCCTTTTTATTTACCTCATCCTTCTATTCTTCTTTTCCTCTGACACATCATGGAATCTCTATAATGTGACATAGAGGATTCCATACTTTCTTTGTTTTCTTCTCTTTCATATGAGCAGGAACAAAGATAAAGGCATTCTTGTTGAAGCTGATCCTGAACCTGAAAGGACTCTAAAGAGGAAGCTAAGAGAAGCTAAAGCACAACTCTCTGGAGAGGACCTAAAAGAAATTTTCGGAAAAGGAGAAGACATGGAAACCAAAAATAATAACAACAATGCAAGAAAGATGCTTGGTGACTATGCTGCACCAACTTCTAACTTCTATGGAAGAAGCATCTCAATTCCTACCATTGGAGCAAACAACTTTGAGCTTAAGCCTCAATTAGTTTCTCTAATGCAGCAGAACTAAAAGTTTCATGGACTTCCATCAGAAGATCCTCATCAGTTCTTATCTGAATTCTTGCAGATCTGTGATACTATTAAGACCAATGGGGTTGATCCCGAGGTCTACAGACTTATGCTTTTCTCCTTTGCTGTAAGAGACAGAGCTAGGACATGGTTGGACTCACAACCTAGAGAAAGCCTAAACTCTTGGGACAAGCTGGTTAATACTTTCTTGACCAAATTCTTTCCATTTCAAAAGATGAGTACGCTCAGAGTGGATGTCCAAACCTTCAGACAGAAGGAAGGTGAATCACTCTATGAAGCTTGGGAAAGATACAAGCAATAAACCAAAAGGTGTCCTTCTGACATGTTTCTAGAATGGAGCATCATATGTATATTCTATGATGGTCTGTCTGAGTTATCCAAGATGTCATTGGACCATTCTGCTGGTGGATTTCTTCATCTGAAAATGCCTGCAAAAGCCCAGGAACTCATTGAAATGGTTGCAAATAACCAGTTCATGTACACTTCTGAGAGAAATCCTGTGAATAATGGGCTGACTTAGAAGAAAGGAGTTCTTGAGATTGATACTCTTAATGCCATATTGGCTCAGAACAAAATATTGACTCAGTAAGTCAATATGATTTCTCAGAGTCTGATTGGATTGCAAGCTAAAGACGCCTCCTCTGAAGGAGAAGCTTATGACCTTGAGAATCTTACAATGGAAGAGGTTAATTACATGGGAGAATCCTATGGAAACACCTATAATCCTTCATGGAGGAATCATCCAAATTTCTCATGAAAGGATCAACAGAAGCCTCAACAAGGCTTCAACAACAATAATGGTGGGAGAAACAAGTTTGGCAATAGCAAACCTTTTCAATCATCTTTTCAGCAACAGATAGAGAATTTTGAATAGAGCCTCTCTGGCTTAGCAAACATAGTCTCTGATCTATCCAAGGCCACTTTCAGTTTCATGACAGAGGCTCGGTCCTCCATAAAAAATTTGGAGGCACAAGTGGGTCAGCTGAGTAAAAGAGTTACTGAAACTCCTCCTAGCATTCTCCCAAGCAATACAGAAGAGAATCCAAAAAGAGAGTGCAAGGCCATCTACACGTCCAACATGGCCAAACCTGTAGAGGAGGGAAAGGCAGTGATTCCCAGTGAGAAAGACCTCATTGGACGTCCACTGACCACTAGGGAGTTCCCTCATGAAGAATCAAAGGAATCTGAGGCTCATCTAGAGACTATAGAGATTCCACTGAACTTCCTATTACCATTCACGAGCTCTGATGAGTATTCTTCCTCTGAAGAAGATGAAGTTACTACTGAAGAGCAAGTTGCTCAGTATTTAGGAGAAATCATGAAGCTGAATGCCAAGTTATTTGGTAATGAGACTTAGGAGGATGAACCTCCATTGCTCATTAATGAACTAGACGCCTTGGCTTAGCTGAAGATACCTCAAAAGAAACCAGATCCCGGAAGATTCTTAATACCTTGCACCATTGACACCATGACCTTTGAGAAGGCTCTGTGTGACCTGGGGTCAAGTGTAAACCTCATGCCACTCTCTGTAATGGAGAAACTAGGGATCTTTGAGGTACAAGCTGCAAGAATCTCACTGGAGATGGCAGACAAATCAAAGAAACAGGCTTATGAACTTGTAGAGGATATCTTGGTAAAGGTTGAAGGCCTTTACATCCCTGCTGACTTCATAATCCTAGACACTGAGAAGGATGAGGATGAATCCATCATCCTTGGAAGACCCTTCCTAGCCATAGCAAAAGCTGTGATTAATGTAGACAGAGGAGAGTTAGTCCTTCAAGTGAATGATGACTACCTTGTGTTTAAGGCTCAAGGATCTTCCTCTGTAAACATGGAGAAGAAGCATGAAATGCTTCATCCAATTCTCCATGTAGAGTCAAGCAAAGCCCCCACATTCAAACTCTAAGTTTGGTGTTGGGAGGCCACAATCATGTTCTGAGCATCTGTGAAGCTCTGTAAGAGCTTCCTGTCAAGCTATTGACATTAAAGAAGCACTTATTGGGAGGCAACCCAATTTTATTTTATTTATCTATGTTATTTTATATTTTCTTTAGGATGATGATCATGTGGAGTCACAAAAACAACTGCAAAAATTAAAGCAAAATCAAAAACAGCATAAAAAATTGCACACCCTGGAGGAAGAGCTTACTAGCGTTTAAATGCCAGTAAGGATACCAAAATGGGCATTTAGCGCCCAGTCTGGCACCATTCTGGGCGTTAAATCCCAGAACTGGCAGGCAAACTGGTGTTTAAACGCCAGTAAAGAAAAAAAAATGGGCATTTAAATGCCCATCCTGGCACCATTCTAGGTCTTTAAACGCCAGAACTGGCAGGCAGACTGGCGTTTAAACACCAGAAAAGGGCAGCAGACTGGCGTTCAAATGCCAGAAAAGGGTATCTTCCCGGTGTTTAACGCTAGAAAGGCACATAGAGGGCATTTAACGCCAGCAAGGTGCAGGGATACAAAATCTTTGACACTTCAGGATCTGTGGACCCTACAGGATCCCCACCTACCTCAACTCACTCTCTCTCCTCTTCACACTTCTCCATATATTCTCTTCACCACTAACATCCATTCCCTAATTCCCATAAAGCCATCATACAACCACCTACCCCCACCCACTTAAATTCAAACCATTTTCCTCCTAAACCCACCCCTTCTCACACGAACCAACTTCCTATCTTACCCTATAAATACCCTCCTTACTCTTTCATTTTCACACATCATAAACACTCATAACCACCCTTGGCTGAACCCTCTAAAGCCTCCATCTCCCACTTTTCTTCTTCTTCTACTCTCTTCTTTCTTCTTTTGCTCGAGGATGAGCAAATCTCTTAAGTTTGGTGTGGAAAAAGTCTTGCTTTTTAATTTTCCATAACCATTAATAGCACCTAAGGCCGGAGAAACCTCTAGAAAGAGGAAGGAGAAGATAATTGCTTCCACATCCGAGTTTTGGGAGATGGAGAGATTCATCTCAAAGGTCCATCAAGACAACTTCTATGAAGTTGTGGCTAAGAAGAAGGTGATCCCCGAGGTCCCCTTCAAGCTCAAAAGGAGCAAATATCTGGAGATCCGACATGAGATTAGGAGAAGAGGATGGGAAGCTCTCACTAATCCCATTCAACAAGTCAAAATCTTAATGGTTCAAGAGTTCTATGCTAATGCATGGATCACCAAGAACCATGATCAAAGTATGAATCCGAACCTAAAGAATTGTCTCACAATGGTTCAGGGGAAATACTTAGATTTCAGTCTAAAAAATGTGAGGTTGGTGTTTAACTTTCCAATGATGCAAGGAGATCTTCATCCTTTCATAAGAAGGGTCAACTTTGATCAAGGTTGGATCATGTCCTTATGGACATCTGTATGGAAGGAACCCAATGGAAGAGAGACTCTGATGAGCGGATAATTTGTACGCTTTTTGGCATTGTTTTTAGTATGTTTTTAGTATGATCTAGTTAGTTTTTAGTATATTTTTATTAGTTTTTAGTTAAAATTCACTTTTCTGGACTTTACTATGAGTTTTTGTGTTTTTCTGTGATTTCAGGTATTTTCTGGCTGAAATTGAGGGACCTGAGCAAAAATCTGATTCAGAGACTAAAAAGGACTGCAGATGCTGTTGGATTCTGACCTCCCTGCACTCGAAGTAAATTTTCGGGAGCTACAGAAGCCCAATTGGCGCGCTCTCAACGGCGTTGGAAAGTAGACATCCTGGGCTTTCCAGCAATATATGATAGTTCATAGTTTGCCTAAGATTTGATGGCCCAAACCGGCGTTCAAAGTCACCCTCAGAATTCCCAGCGTTAAACGCCGGAACTGGCACAAGAATGGGAGTTAAACGCCCAAACTGGCAC
>NC_029775.3:72354311-72355420 GCF_000817695.3 Arachis duranensis
ATACCCATTTGAGTTTGCCTGACTAAGATTTACAAGGTGACCATAGCTTGCTTCACACCAACAATCTCTGTGGGATCGACCCTTACTCGCGTAAGTTTTATTACTTGGACGACCCAGTACACTTGCTGGTTAGTTGTGCGATGTTGTGTTTATGCCATGGTATTGAACACCAAGTTTTTGGATTCATTACCGGGGATTATTTGATTTGTGAAAAGTATTGATCACAATTTCGCATACCAAGTTTTTGGCGCCGTTGCCGGGGATTCTAGAGTTTCATGATGATCTGTTGAAATCTGGCTGGCTGAGAAGCCATGTCTAATCTTATTGGACCGAGGTTTCAACTTATCATCACAAGAGCTTGTTGATTTCTATCAAACTTGCTATTGGAGCAATGATCTGCTGAGGCTTGGCTAGCCATTGGCCATGTCTAGTGTTTTGGACCGAAGCTTTCTTTGAAAGCTTGGCTGGTTGTGAAGCCATGTCTAATTCCTGGACCGGAGTCTTAGACTATCATTGCAATGATTCCTGGAATTCAAATTACGAATTCTGAAACCTTTATTTTCTTTTCCACTTAATTTTCGAAAAACACAAAAAAAATTTACAAAATAAAAAAAAAACCAAAAAGATTTTATGTTTCTTGTTGAGTCTAGTGTCTTATTTTAAGATTGGTGTCTTGCATGCATTGTTTATTTGATCTTGGTTCTATTTTCAAGTCAATAGTACAGGAAACTGAAGATTCAGAACATGCAGCAGAGGAATTACACAGAAAAAGCTGGGCGTTCAAAACGCCCAGTGAAGAAGGACAGACTGGCGTTTAAACGCCATCCAGGGTGCCTGGCTGGGTGTTTAACGCCCAAAAGGGTAGCATTTTGGGCGTTAAATGCCAGAATGGATACCATTCTGGGCGTTTAACTCCAGGATGGCACAAGAGGGAAGATTTTGTTTTCAAATCAATTTTTTTCCAAGTTTTCAAAGTTTTTCAAAATCAAATCTTTTTCAAATCAAATCTTTTCAATCAAATCTTTTTCAAAATCAATTTCTTTCCCTTTTCAAAGATACTTGCTATCAATTAATGATTTGATTCAACATTTCAAGTATGATGCCTTTTT
>NC_029775.3:72355645-72355958 GCF_000817695.3 Arachis duranensis
TAATTTCAAAATCTTTTTCAAAAATCACTTCACTTCTTTCTCAATCATGGTTTTCGAAAATCAATTAAAGTTTTTCAAAATTTTTTCAAAATCTTTTACTTAATTTTTGAAAATTACTTCTCCTCTTCTCACATCCTTCTATTTATGGTCTAACACTATTCCTTAATGCAAAATTCGAACTCCATCTTCTTTGATAAGTTCGAATTTTCTACTTCTGCCTTCTAATTTTCTTTTCCTATGACACCTCAAGGAATCTCTATACTGTGACATAGAGGATTCCACATTTTCTTGTTCTCTTCTCTTTCTTATGAGT
>NC_029775.3:72358373-72359044 GCF_000817695.3 Arachis duranensis
TGGGAGGCAACCCAATGTTATATTTTATCTATTTTCCTTTGTTATTTTATGTTCTTTTGTAGGTTGATGATCATGAGAAGTCACAAAATCAATGAAAAGAGCAAAAACAGAATGAAAAACAGGATGAAAAATAGCACACCCTGGAGGAAGATCTTGCTGGCGTTTAAACGCCAGTAAGGCTAGCAGATGGGCGTTTAACGCCCAGTCTGGCACCATTCTGGGCGTTTAACGCCAGAAAGGGGCACCAGACTGGCGTTAAACGCCAGAAATGGGCAAGCATTCGGCGTTAAACGCCAGAAATGGGCACCAGCCCGGCGTTTAACGCCAGAATTGGCTCAAAACGCATTTTTGTTTGCCACTTGGTGCAGGGATGACTTTTCCTTGACACCTCAAGATCTGTGGACCCCACAGGATCCCCACCTACCCCACCACTCTCTCTCTTCTTCACCCATTCACCAATCACCTCAACACCTCTTCCCCAAAAACCCTTCACCTATCAAATCCTATCTTTCTCTTCACCACTCACATCCATCCTTCATAAAACCCCACATACCTCACCCTTCAAATTCAAACCACTTTCCCTCCCAAACCCACCCATACATGACCGAACCATGAGCCCCCCCACTCCTATATAAACCCATCTTCACTCCTTCATTTTCACACAACCAAAC
>NC_029775.3:72359311-72359786 GCF_000817695.3 Arachis duranensis
AGTCATGGGAGATGGAAAGATTCATCTCAAGGGTGCATCAAGACCACTTCTATGAAGTTGTGGCCTTGAAGAAGGTGATTCTCGAGGTCCCTTTTTCACTCAAAAAGAGTGAATATCCGGAGATCCAACATGAGATCCGAAGAAGAGGTTGGGAAGTTCTTACCAACCCCATTCAACAAGTCGGAATCTTAATGGTTCAAGAGTTCTATGCCAATGCATGGATCACCAAGAACCATGACCAAAGTGTGAACCCGGATCCAAAGAATTGGCTTACTATGGTTCGGGGGAAATACATGGATTTTAGTCCGGAAAATGTAAGGGTGGCATTCAACTTGCCCATGATGCAAGGAGATGAACATCCTTACACTAGAAGGGTCAACTTTGATCAAAGGTTGGACCAAGTTCTCACAGTCATATGCGAAGAGGGCGCCCAATGGAAGAGAGATTCAAGAGGAAAGCCGGTTCAATTGAGAAG
>NC_029775.3:72359838-72360256 GCF_000817695.3 Arachis duranensis
TAGAGGATGGTTGGAGTTTATCCAACGCTCAATCATTCCCACTAGCAGCCGGTCCGAAGTTACTATAGACCGGGCTATCATGATTCATAGCATCATGATTGGAGAAGAAATAGAAGTTCATGAGGTGATATCCCAAGAACTTTATAAGGTGGCGGACAAGTCCTCTACCTTGGCAAGGTTAGCCTTTGCTCATCTCATTTGTCACCTCTGTTATTCAGTTGGAGTTGACATAGAGGGAGACATCCCCATTGATGAGGACAAGCCCATCACTAAGAAGAGGATGGAACACACAAGAGACCCCACTCATCATGAGATCCCTGAGATACCTCAAGGAATGCACTTTCCTCCACAAAACTATTGGGAGCAACTAAACACCTCCCTAGGAGAATTGAGTTCCAACATGGGACAACTAAGGGTG
>NC_029775.3:72360352-72361050 GCF_000817695.3 Arachis duranensis
AGAGAGGAGCAACAAAGACAAGGAAGAGACATTGAGGAGCTCAAGCACTCCATAGGATCTTCAAGAGGAAGAACAAGCCGCCATCACTAAGGTGGACCCGTTCTTTAATTTCCGTGTTCTTTATTTTTCTGTTTTTCGAAAATTATGCTTATGTTTATTTATGTTTGTGTCTTGTGGTCATTAGTGTCTTAGTGTCTATGCCTTAAAGTTATGAATGTCCTATGAATCCATCACCTCTCTTAAATAAAAAAATGTTCTTAATTGAAGAAAGAGTAGAATTGCATGAATTTTGAATTTTATAACAGTTTAATTATCTTGATGTGGTGGCAATACTTTTGTTTTCTGAATGTATGCTTAAACAGTACATATGTCTTTTGAATTTGTGGTTCATGAATATTGGCTCTTGAAAGAATGATGAAAAAGGAGACATGTTACTGAGGATCTGAAAAATCATAAAAATGATTCTTGAAGCAAGAAAAAAGCAGTGAATACAAAAAAAAAAGAGAGAAAAAGAAAAAGAAAAAGATAAAGAAAGAGAAAAAGAAAGAAATAAAGTTGTGATCCAAGGCAAAAAGAGTGTGCTTAAGAACCTTGGACACCTCTAATTGGGGACTCTAGCAAAGCTGAGTCACAATCTGAAAAGGTTCACCCAATTATGTGTCTGTGGCATGTATGTATCCGGTGGTAATACTAGAAGA
>NC_029775.3:72362037-72371850 GCF_000817695.3 Arachis duranensis
ACTGTGACGAGCTTCAAACTCCTGAGGGCTTGGCGTTAGTGACAGACGCAAAAGAATCGCTGGATTCTATTCCGGCCTGACCGAGAACCGACAGTTGATATTAGCCATGCTGTGACAGAGCATAGGAACATTTTCACTGAGAGGATGGGAGGTAGCCACTGACAACGGTGAAACCCTTGCATAAGCTTGCCATGGAAAGGAGTAAGAAGGATTGGATGAAGACAGTAGGAAAGCAGAGAGACAGAAGGAAACAGCATCTCCATACGCTTATCTGAAATTCCCACCAATGAATTGCATAAGTATCTCTATCTTTATCTTTATGTTTTATTCGTATATCACCCATATCCATTTGAGTTTGCCTGACTAAGATTTACAAGGTGACCATAGCTTGCTTCATACCAACAATCTCTGTGGGATCAACCCTTACTCGCGTAAGGTTTATTACTTGGACGACCCAGTACACTTGCTGGTTAGCTGTGCGAAGTTGTGTTTATGCCATGGTATTGAACACCAAGTTTTTGGATTCATTACCGGGGATTATTTGATTTGTGAAAACTATTGATCATAATTTCGCATACCAGACTCCAAAGGCAAGCCGGTTCAACTAAGAAGGCTTGACCTTAAGCCTGTGGCTAGAGGATGGTTGGAGTTCATCCAACGCTCTATCATTCCTACTAGCAACTGATCCGAAGTAACTGTGGATTGGGCTATCATGATCCATAGCATCATGATTGGAGAGGAAGTGGAAGTTCATGAGATCATACCTCTAGAACTATACAAGGTTGCTGACAAACCTTCCACTTTAGCAAGGTTAGCCTTTCCTTATCTCATTTGTCACCTATGCAGTTTAGCTGGAACTGTCATAGAGGAAGACATTCTCATTGAAGAGGACAAGCCCATCACTAAAAAGAGGATGGAGCAAACAAGAGAGCCCACTCATGGACCTCAACAAACGCATGAGGAAGTCCCTCATCAAGAAATCCCTGAGATACCTCAAGGGATGAATTTTCCTCCACACAACTATTGGGAACAACTCAACACATCTCTAAGAGATTTGAGTTCCAATATGGAGCAACTAAGGATGGAGCACCAAGAGCATTCCATCATCCTCCATGAAATTAGAGAAGACCAAAGAGCCATGAGGGAGGAACAACAAAGGCAAGGAAGAGACATTGAGGAGCTCAAGCACTCTATATGATCTTCAAGAAGGAGAACTAGCCACCATCACTAAGGTGGACCCGTTCTTTAATTTTCTTGTTATTTATTTTTCTGTTTTTCAATTTTTTTGCTTTATGTTTGTCTATGTTTGTGTCTTTATTACATGATCATTAGTGTCTAGTAACTATGCCTTGAAGCTATGAATGTCCCCTAAATCCTTCACATTTCTTAAATGAAAAATGTTCCTAATTACAAAATAATAAGAAATACATGGATTTCTACTTTTATCTTGAAATTAGTCTAATTATTTTGATGTGGTGGCAATACTTTTTGTTTTTTGAATGAATGCTTGGACAGCGCATATTTTTTATAGTGAAGTTTATGAATGTTAAATTTGTTGGCTCTTGAAAGAATGATGAAAAGAAAGAGAAATGTTATTGATGATATGAAAAATCATAAAATTGATTCTTGGAGCAAGAAAAAGCAGTGAATAACAAAGCTTGCAAAAAAAAGTGGCAAAAATTAAAAGAAAAAAAAGAAGAAAAAAAACAGAAAAAGCAAGCAGAAAAAGCCAATAGCCCTTAAAAACCAAAAGGCAAGGGTAAAAAGGATCCAAGGCTTTGAGCATTAATGGATAGGAGGGCCCAAAGGAACAAAATCCTGGCCTAAGCGGCTAAATCAAGTTGTCCCTAACCATGTGCTTGTGGCATGAAGGTCCAAGTGAAAAGCTTGAGACCTTAGCAAAGTCGTGATCCAAAGAAAAAAGAGTGTGCTCAAGAACTCTGGACACCTCTAACTAGGGACTTTAGCAAAGCTGAGTCATAATCTGAAAGGGTTCACCCAGTTATGTGTCTGTGGTATTTATGTATCCGGTGGTAATACTGGAAAACAAAGTGCTTAGGGCCACGGCCAAGACTCATAAGTAGCTATGTTCAAGAATCAATATACTAAACTAGGAGAGTCAATAACAATATCTTGATTCTGAGTTCTTATAGATGCCAATCATTATGAACTTCAAAGGATAAACTGAGATGCCAAAACTGTTCAGAGGCAAAGAGCTACTAGCCCCGCTCATCTAATTGGGACTAAGTTTCATTGATATTGTGAGATTTATTGTATATTCTCTTCTTTTAATCCAATTTAAGTTTGGTGTTGTGATGAGCGTATAATTTATACACTTTTTGACATTGTTTTTACATAGTTTTTAGTATGTTTTAGTTAGTTTTTATTATATTTTTATTAGTTTTTATTTAAAATTCACTTTTCTGGACTTTACTATGAGTTTGTGTGTTTTTCTGTGATTTCAGGTATTTTCTGGCTGAAATTGAGAGACCTGAGCAAAAATCTGATCCATAGGCTAAAAAAGGACTGCAGATGCTGTTGGATTCTGACCTCCCTGCACTCGAAGTGGATTTTCTAGAGCTACAGAGGCCCAATTGGCGCGCTCTTAATTGCGTTGAAAAGTAGACATCCTGGGCTTTCCAGCAATATATAATAGTTTGTACTTTGCCTGAGATTTGATGGCCCAAACAGGCGCTACAATTCAGCTCAAGAATTTTGGCGTTTAACGCCGGAACTGGCACAAAAGCTGGAGTTAAACGTCCAAACTGGCACAAAAGCTGGCGTTTAACTCCAAGAAAAGTCTCTAAACATGAAAACTTCAATGATCAGCCCAAGCACACACCAAGTGGGCCTGGAAGTGGATTTTTACGTCATTTACTCATTTTTGTAAACCCTAAGCTACTAGTTCTCTATAAATAGGACCTTTTGCTATTGTATTTTCATCTTTAGACGTCTAGTTCTTAGATCATGGGGGCTGGCCTCTCGGCCATGCCTAGACCTTGTTCTTATGTATTTTCAACGGTGGAGTTTCTACACACCATAGATTAAGGTGTGGAGCTCTGCTGTACTTCGAGTATCAATGCACTCTTCTCTTGGATTAGGAATGGTGTCACTTGGTAGAGAGCTTGATGGTCTTTCAATGGTGATATGTGTAGAGATTTGTCCAATTTGCCTTTCCATGTTCTTCAATGAGGCTTCCTGGTTCCTTGTCGTCATCTCTTGTTGCTTTATCCACTTTTCCATGAGGATCTCTAGATTAGTAATCCTCTGGGAATCTTGTGAAATTGGTTGACTGTGGGGTGTTGAGGGTTGAGAGTAGGTATTTTGGTTAGTGGATTGGGTATTGGATGGGTGATGGTTGGAGTTGGGGTGGTTATTTTGTGGTTTTCTGTATGTGTTTTGGTTGGAGGCTTGGTTGTTGTGGTTTGTGTTTTTCCAATTGTTTTGAGTGGAGTTCCTCTGCCATGACTGTTGGTTTTGGTTGTGATTGTCTCCCCACCTGAGATTTGGGTGATTTTTCCAAGAGGGATTGTAAGTGTCACCATAGACCTCGTTTGTCCCAGAACTTTGGTTGTGCATGTATTGGACTTGCTCTTGTTGTTGCTCCTCTTGAGTTTCTTCTTTTTGCCCCCATGTGGTTGATGGTTGGCTTGTGTTGACTGCTGCAACTTGGAGACTATCAATCCTTTTGGCCATTTGCTCAAACTGTTGTTGAATTTGCTGTTGCATTATTTTGTTCTGAGCTAGGATTGAATCTACTCCTTCCAACTACATCACTCCTCTCTTTTGTGATGGTTGGCATTGCCTTTGATGAGCAAAGAAATACTGGTTGTTAGCCACCATGTCAATAAGATTTTGGGCTTCCTCTGCAGTTTTCGTGAGTTGTAAAGAGCCTCCAGCTGAATGATCAAGTGCTTCCTGGGATTTCAATGTTAAGCCTTCATAGAAATTCTGTAACTTATCCCACTCAGTGAATATTTCAGGTGGACATTTCCTGATCAGGGCCTTGTATCTCTCCCATGCCTCATAGATGGGTTCAGCCTCCATTTGTGTGAATGTTTGTACTTCAGTCTTCAGCCTAATGATCCTTTGAGGTGGGTAGAATTTGGCAAGGAACTTGGTTACTAAATCATCCCAATTGTTGATGCTGTCTCTTGGGAAAGACTCCAACCATTGGGTAGCTTTATCTCTGAGAGAAAATGGAAAGAGCAGTAGCTTGTAGCTATCGGGATGCACTCTATTAGTTTTGACAGTGTCACAAATCCTCAGGAAAGTAGCCAAGTGTTGATTGGGGTCTTCAAGTGGTCCTCTTCCATATGAGCAATTATTTTGAACTAAAGTAATGAGTTGTGGCTTTAGTTCAAAATTATTTGCATTAACATTTGGAGTTAGAATGCTGCTTCCACAATGCCTTGGATTCGCAAATGTATAGGAGACCAAAACTCTCCTCTGTGGAGGATTGTTGTTGTCATTGGCTGCTCCCCCTGGTGGATTGGTTGAATGTTCCTCCATATCTTGAAATTCTTCTTCTGACTCCTCCTCTCCAACAATGTTTTTCCCTCTTTCAGCTCTTCTTAATCTTCTGAGGGTTCGTTCATCTAGTTCATGAAAGGTGGGTGTAGCTCTTCTCGTATCTGTCATACAAGCAAGACACCAGAAACATAAAGAAAACCGTGATACTTCAATCCATTGCTAGAGTGAAGTTTTAGCTTAAGCAAAAATTCAAACAGTTAGTGGGTTAGTTGGAAATTAGAGAAACAGAAAAGAAAAAAAATGCTTGATCTAGATCTCCACTTCACTTAATCATTGTCAATCTATTTCAATCCCCGGCAACGGCGCCATAAACTTGATGTGTGGAAAACGATCCAACACAAAACTCACCGGCAAGTGTACCAGGTCGCATCAAGTAATAATAACTCACATGAGTGAGGTCGATCCCACAGGGATTGAAGGATTGAGCCATTTTAGATTAGTGGTTGATTTAGTCAAGCGAATCAAGTATTGGTTGAGTGATTTATGATTGACAGAAGCTATATTGCTTGAAATGTAAAGGGGGAAGGGAAAATTGCAGTAAATTAAAGAGCAAGACAGTAAAAGAGCCGAATCTTAAGGTGCAAGTAATGTAAATTGCAGAAACTTAAAATGCAAGAAATCTAAATTGCTTGAATCTTAAATGGGTCAGGGATGTGGGATTGCAGAAATTAATCAAGGAAAAATAAATTGCAACAAGTAGAAGAGTAGAGGATTGATTCAATGGAACTAGATCTTAACAAAAAAGTAAAAATGCCTTAAAGAGTAAATAGAGAAATACTGGTGCTTAATTTGTAGCAAAACAAGTGCTTAAGTTGCAGCAATTAAAAATTAGGTTCAAGATCTCAGGAGTAGAAGAGACTAGATAACAAGTCTAGATCTCAAACCCTTCTTTGATCCAACAAGAACAGTTGCAGCGTAAAGAAGAAAAGTGAATTGTAGAATTAAAGAGAAGATGAAGCAGTATATGAATTTCAATTATGCAGAAAAAGTAAACAAGAGATCTCAAGGTGAGATTGAAACAGAATTTCTTCAATTCTCTACCCAAGATTCAAAGCAAGAAAAGTAAAAAGTGCTCAAGCAAGAACAAGGAAGAAGAGAGATCAATTCTCCTTCCCAATTCTCTAAGATCTCACTTCCAAACTCTCAAAATAAAATTCAAAATGAAGTCTCAAAATGTAAAAGTTCAAAAGTCAAAAAGAAGGGTCCTAATTACATCAAACTATCTCCTATTTATACACTTTCTATTCTTGGATTTTGGAATTTGAATGGGCTTTTGATTTGCTGAAGAAATTAATTAAATTGGATTTTTAATCCAATTTTCAGCCCATGAAGAATTTGGCTCTAGGAGGCTGCTCTGCTCTTGTGGAGAGCAGAGCAGGGAAATCTAGCATGAGGCCTCATGCGTGCGTGCTGAGTGTGTAGCATCAGGATGCTGCCTTGCCCTTGCGGAGAGCAGGCCAGTGTTGTCAAGTGTGCTGCCTGTGCGCGTCATGGTGCGTTCTGGCCGTGCCAATTTGTGTGCGCGCCCAAGCTCCTAGCCGTGCGTGCTTGTGTGCTGCTCGTGCCATGCTAAGGAACGCTGCTTTGCTCTCCTTGTGGGCAGCGCAGCATGGCAACCAAGTGGTCCTTGGTTCGAAACTTGGTGGAGGCACATGCTGCCCCTTTTTCCTTGGTTTTCTTGGCACCAAAGTGGCGCTTGTCCTTTGCTTCTTCCTGGTGCTGTGTTCGATCCTTGGAGGTTGAAAACTTGTTTTCCTTGTATTTGAGTGCTACTTCCTCCCCCTTTTGTCCTTGGGTTCGAAACCCATGGGTGACACTAGGAGAGCAATTTCCTTTGAATTTTTCTTGGATGAAGCCCGATATTGCTCTTGAGGAGGGCAGGGCAGAATTTTTGCTTCCTTTTGTCCTCGGCATAGAATTGTGCTCTGCTCTTATGGAGGGCAGGGCAGTGATGTTTTGGAGGCTTGGTTCATTATGCTGCTCTCTTGGAGAGCAGTGTGCTCTTGTGGAGAGCAGTGTTGCTTCCTCCTTCATTGTTGCGCCACACTTCTCCTTCTTTCACCACACCATTTTCTTCCGTTGGCCACACTTCTTAAGCCACGTTTTTCTTCTTTTCTTCTTTTCTTCACCTATAAGAAATCAAGACAACCAATCAAAGTATCTCCAAATTCACAAGGTTTATAATTCATTAAAATTCAATTAATTCTAGCTCAAACCTCATGATTTAGCATCAATTTAATGGTGGTTGTTTGATTTAAAGAAGTCATGCATTTTCATTCCAAATTACTTACTTAGGATGCAAGAAAGTGTATAAAGACTAGTGAAACAAGTGAAATTAGCTTGAAAAATGGGTATATGATGACTTGTCATCACAACACCAAACTTAAATCTTGCTTGTCCCCAAGCAATCATCAAAATTAAGAGGAAATGAAATAAAAGAGAAGAGCATACATATCCTTATTAGGCATATAGCAAAACTTGATTAATGGAGTTTTTATGCAGACAATAATGATAACTCAGTTATTGTTTGCTGTTACATAATATACACTTTTCCTCAAAGGCTTACTAAGCTTGCTGTTATAAGGTCTACTTTTTACTTGCACCCTTGCTAACTTTTCTTTTCCTTTTTTTACTTAACAAGCTTATTCTTCTTTGAAGGCTTGATGTCAAATGTTCCAGTAGCCTTTGGCTTTATTTTTACTCAACATCTTTCCACCACAGACACATGGCTCACTATTTCCTCCTAGGATCATTGATGCCCAACATCTCTTTGGATAACTAAATGTTCTGTATCTAGGTTGCTCTTTATTGTGGACTTTCAATTGGCCATCCCAAATCAGTTGATCTAAGTGATTGGGTTTTGAAATACCCCTCAGAATTTACTTGTCCAAGCATATCCTAGTACAAGAACACCACACGCATGTGTCCTAGGGTCCAAGCTATTGGTGTCCAGCCTTTATTCTTTGTTTTTCTTACCACATTGGCTTTTTCCACTTCCTTTTCTTTCTGTTTTATTTTGTTCTCAAGGGATTTTTTCTTTACTGATAGGAACCTTTATGATAGCAAGCTAGCTCATACTTTAATGAAAATGACATTATGCAGCAATTATTTCATGAGTTATGCATTTAATCTAACACATATACCACCATTAATTTCCATTCTAACTTATGCAACATTGGATATTTACTTTCTAATTCAACCATTTCTCTTTTATTCAAGCATATGGGAAACAAAACAAAATTTAAAGCTAAGTGATGAATGACAAGCATTATGCAGATCAACATACTTAATCAAACAACTTCACTTGCAACTAAATAAACACTTTAGCAAGACATACAAGAATTCCTGAATTAAAACATTTCACAACAACAAGGATTAAATGTAGATACAACCTTTTGGGTTGCAGCTTTTCATTCTTCTTTTTGTTGTATCCCTTTTGAGTTAAGATGCACAATATCTTCAATGGTTGACTAATTTCCTGCATAATTCTCAAAAGTTGCTTGCTTCTTAAGCCCTTAGATGAATGGTTAGTATGCATAATATGAGTGTGTCTTTTGGATTTATTTTGGTGTGGGAACCCCAAACTTAATTGTTAGCCACAGCCTCTGATGCAACAAATTAACCATATGTGAAACCTTGTGTCCTTGCTAAAGGTTATGGAATTAAAACCTAAAAAAAATTAACCAGATGGTTGAATGAATTGTCTAGTTTCTTGGAGCTAGCATTCTGTATAAGGTGAGAATGTGCTTTTAGTTAAATTTTGGTGGAACACCAAACTTAAAATCATTCATTCTCCCTTAACTTGTTTTGGTGTGAAACACCAAACTTAGCTCTTTGCTTTACAGACCAATTATTCGATTTTCTTATTGAAATAAGCTAGAAATAGGAAACTACCTCAGGTTGGGTTGCCTCCCAACAAGCGCTTCTTTATTGTCATTAGCTTGACATCCTTCATTTTTGCTTCAAGAAGGCTGTAGGCTCTGAACCTCTTTTTCCTTGTCTCATTGTCCTCCTAGGTACAGTTTTGCTCTGTGACCATTTGCTGTGAATCGACTCTTTGTTGCTTCGTCTAGCAATTCAATACTCCCATAAGGAAAAACCTTAGTGACCAGATATGGACCAGTCCACTTAGATTTAAGCTTGCCAGGGAACAGCTTGAGTTGTGAGTTGTACAAGAGTACTTGTTGCCCAGGTTTGAATTCTTTCTTCAAGATCTTCCTGTCGTGCCACCTTTTGGCTTTTTCCTTGTATATCTTGGCATTTTCATAGGCTTCTAACCTAAATTCATCCAGCTCATTTAGTTGCAACAACCTTTTCTTCCCTGCTGCTTTAGAGTCAAGGTTTAGGAGTTTAGTAGCCCAAAAGGCTTTGTGTTCAAGATCTACAGGGAGGTGACAAGATTTGCCATATAATAGCTGAAAGGGGGACTTCCCAATGGGAGTTTTGAAAGCTGTCCTATATGCCCAGAGTGCATCTTCCAATTCCTAGCCCAATCCTTTCTTGTGCTTCCTACTGTCTTCTCTAGGATCTTCTTCAATTCTCTGTTTGCTAGTTCAGCTTGTCCATTAGTCTGAGGGTGGTATGGTGTGGCTACTTTATGAATAACTCCATATTTATGAATTAGTTTCTCTATTTGTTTGTTACAAAAATGACCACCACCATCACTAATAAGACCTTTGGGTACTCCATATCTAGTGAAAATGTGCTTCTTGAGGAATTGAAGGACAATTTGTGCATCACAGGTAGTTGTAGCTATGGCTTCCACCCATTTTGAGACATACTCCACTGCTACCAAGATATATCTGAAAGAATAGGAATGGGGAAAGGGTCCCATGAAGTCAATGCCCCGTAGATCAAATAATTCTAATTCCAAAATGAAATTCTGTGGCATCTCATTCCTTCTTGTCAATCCTCCTGCTCTCTGGCATTCATTACATTGGTGAACAAACTCTCTGGTATCTTTGAAGATAGTTGGCCAATAGAAGCCACTCTGCAGTATCTTTGCAGCTGTTCTTTCTGGACCAAAGTGTCCACCATAAGCTGAACCATGGCAATGCCACAATATATCCCTTATTTCACTCTCAGGGACACACCTTCTAATAACTCCATCAGAACATCTCTTGAACAGGAAGGGTTCATCCCACAAGAATTTCCTTGCTTCATTGATTAACTTCTTTACTTGTTGCTTAGAAAACTCTTGAGGTATCTTCCTCCCCACTTTGTAGTTTGCTATGTCAGCAAACCAAGGTGCTTGCTGGATCTGCAAAAGGTGTTCATCTA
>NC_029775.3:72371875-72375453 GCF_000817695.3 Arachis duranensis
GGTTTTCAGTGCCCTTCCTGTCCTTTACTTCAATGTCAAACTCTTGTAGGAGCAATATCCACCTGATAAGTCTTGGTTTGGCATCCTGCTTTGACATTAAATACTTAAGGGCAGCATGGTCAGTATAAACCACAATTTTGGATCCTATGAAATATGATCTAAACATTTCAAATGCATAAACTACAGCTAATAATTCCTTCTCTGTTGTGGTGTAATTTTTTTGAGCCTCATTCAACACCTTACTTGCATAATATATGACATGATGCAAGTTTCCCTTCTTTTGTCCAAGCACAGCACCAATTGCAATATTACTTGCATCACACATGAGTTCAAAAGGTAGTTCCCAATCTGGGGGTGTGATGATTGGTGCTGTTGTGAGTCTGTTTTTTAAAGTTTCAAAGGCATGCTGGCAGTTTTCATCAAAAAACAAAAGGATTATCAATCATTAACAGATTACTCAAGGGTTTGGCTATTTTAGAAAAATCCTTGATAAACCCTCTATAAAATCCTGCATGCCCCAAGAAACTTCTAACAGATTTCACATTAGTTGGTGGAGGAAGCTTCTCTATGATCTCCACCTTTGCCTTGTCAACCTCTATCCCTTTTCTTGAAACTTTGTGACCAAGAACGATCCCCTCGGGCACCTTGAAATGACACTTCTCCCAATTCAAAACCAAATTGGTTTCTTGGCATCGTTTCAAGACAAGAGTTAGATGTTTCAGGCAAGCATTAAAATTGTCACAAAAAATAGAAAAGTCATCCATGAAAACCTCTAAAAACTTTTCGACCATATCTGAAAAAATGGAGAGCATACACCTCTGAAAGGTGGCTGAGGCATTGCATAGCCCAAACGGCATCCTTCTATAGGCAAAAACTCCAAATGGACATGTGAATGAAGTCTTTTCTTAGTCCTTTGGATCTACCACTATCTGATTATACCCAGAATAGCCGTCCAGGAAGCAATAGTAAGCATGGCCGGCCAATCTTTCAAGCATTTGGTCAATGAAGGGAAGTGGGAAATGATCTTTGCGTGTGGCATCATTCAACCTCCTATAATCAATACACATCCTCCATCCTATCACAGTTCTTGTGGGAATGAGTTCATTTTTCTCATTAACAATGACTGTCATCCCACCCTTCTTTGGTACCACTTGCACTGGGCTTATCCATGAGCTATCAGAGATAGGATAGATTATCCCTGCATTCCACAACTTCATTACTTCCTTCTGGACAACTTCCTTCATTGTGGGATTTAGCCTTCTCTGAGGTTGAACCACTGGTTTGGAATTGTCCTCCAAGAGGATTTTATGCATACACAATGTAGGGCTGATGCCTTTCAGGTCATCAATGGTCCATCCTAAAGCATCTTTATGAGCTCTGAGTACCTCAAGAAGTTCTCCTTCTTCTTTTTTTGTCAGGGATGAATTGATGATTACTAGAAAACTTTCTGACGTGCCAAGGAATGCATATTTGAGATGGGTGGGTAATGGCTTCAGTTCTTATTTTTGTACTTCTTCCTTCTTGCTTGGTTTCACCTCCTTGTCAATAGAGATTTCAGCTGCTTGTTCCTCTATTTTCTCTTGGTTATTTTCCTCTTCTTGCTCATGATGCTTAGTGTCTAACATTTCTTCCACCATGATTTCTATCATGTCCACTCTCAGGTAATCCTCTTGCTCAGGAGGGTGTTGCATTGACTTGAAAACATTTATGACCATTTTCTCATTGTGTACTCTGAAGATCATCTCCCCCTTTTCCACATCGATAATAGCTCTTGCAGTTGCTAGAAACGGTCTTCCCAGGATGATTGAATTATTTCCTTCTTCTTCAGTGTCCAAGATCACAAAATCTACAGGGAAGATAAACTCTCTAACGTTTACTAATAGATTCTCCACAATTCCATTATGTGTCTTGATTAATCTATCAGCCATGACTAGTGACATCCTAGTGGGTTTAAGTTCTTCTATCGCAAGCTTTTTCATCATGGACAGGGGCATTAAGTTGATACTAGCTCCAAGATCACAAAGAGCCTTGTCTAATGTTATTTTGCCTACGGTGCAGGCAACTACAAAACTCCCAGGATCTTTAAGCTTTGGTGGGATTCCCTTTTGAAGCACAGCGCTACATTCTTCAGTGAGCAGCACAGTCTCCTTCTCCAGCCAACTCCTTTTCTTGTTGATAAGCTCTTTTAAGAACTTGGCATACAGAGGCATTTGCTCCAATGCCTCTGCCAAGGGTATGTTGATCTCTAGCTTCTCGAAAGTCTCAAGAAATTTAGAAAAGTGTTGGTCCTTAGTCTCTTTATGGAATCTTTGTGGATAAGGCAGTGGAGGTGTCAAGCTTTTCTCCACTTGATGTTGTCTTGGATTTGGTTCTTCCATGATCTGCTTTCCCTTCTTCAGATTTTTTGGTCTATCTTCTTTTTCTTAAGGTTGATTCTGAGGGTGCTTGCTTGCTGTTGCATCTTCATCATTGGCTTTTTCTCCTTCAGCTTGTTTCTCGTCACCTTCCCTTGGTTTTTTGGTTGCTTCTTCATTTTTCACCAAGATCTTTCCACTTCTTAGTTGTATCACTTTGCACTATTCTCTTGGATTAGGAATGGGGTCACTTGGTAGAGAGCTTGATGGTCTTTCAATGGTGATCTGTTTAGAGATTTGTCCAATTTGCCTTTCCATGTTCTTCAATGAGGCTTCCTGGTTCCTTGTCGTCATCTCTTGTTGCTTTATCCACTTTTCCATGAGGATCTCCAGATTAGTAATTGATGAGCGGATAATTTGTATAGGTTGGCTGTGGGCTGTTGAGGGTTGAGAGTAGGTATTTTGGTTAGTAGATTGGGTATTGGATGGGTGATGGTTGGAGTTGGGGTGGTTGTTTTGTGGTTTTCTGTATGTGTTTTGGTTGGAGGCTTGGTTGTTGTGGTTTGTGTTTTTCCAATTGTTTTGAGTGGAGTTCCTCTGCCATGACTGTTGGTTTTGGTTGTGATTGTCTCCCCACCTGAGATTTGGGTGATTTTTCCAAGAGGGATTGTAAGTGTCACCATAGACCTCATTTGTCCCAGAACTTTGGTTGTGCATGTATTGGACTTGCTCTTGCTGTTGCTCCTCTAGAGTTTCTTCATTTTGCCCCCATGTGGTTGATGGTTGGCTTGTGTTGACTGCTGCAACTTGGAGACTATCAATCCTTTTGGCCATTTGCTCAAACTGTTGTTGAATTTGATGTTGCATTATTTTGTTCTGAGCTAGGATTGAATCCACTCCTTCCAACTTCATCACTCCTCTCATTTGTGATGGTTGGCGTTGCCTTTGATGAGCAAAGAAATACTGGTTGTTAGCCACCATGTCAATAAGATTTTGGGCTTCCTCTGCAGTTTTCATGAGTTGTAAAGAGCCTCCAGCTGAATGATCAAGTGCTTCTTGAGCCTTAAGAGTGAGTCCTTCATAAAAGTTCTGCAACTTGTCCCACTCAGTGAACATCTCTGGTGGACATTTCCTCAGCAGTGCCTTATATCTTTCCCATGCTTCATATAAATTTTCAGCCTCCATTTGAGTGAATGTCTGCACCTCAGTCTTCAATCTTATGAT
>NC_029775.3:72376631-72377388 GCF_000817695.3 Arachis duranensis
TGATCTGCTAAGGCTTGGCTGGCCTCTGGCCATGTCTAGTGTTTTGGACCGAAGCTTTCTTTGAGAGCTTGGCTGGCTGTGAAGCCATGTCTAATTCCTGGACCGGAGTCTTAGACTAGCATGCACTGATTCCTGGAACTCTCATTAAGAATTTTGATACCTTTTTCCACTTAATTTTCGAAAAACACAAAAAAATTTTACAAAATCATAAAATCCAAAAAATATTTCTTGTTTGAGTCTAGTGTCTCATCAAAAGTTTGGTGTCAATTGCATGCATGTGTCTAAATGATCTTCAAAGATGTTCTTGATGATTTACTTGCTCTGATCTTTGAATTCAATTTGACTTGATTGTTTTGTGTGTCTCATATGCATTTTCATTTTGTTAGTGTCAGTAGTATACAATTTTCATTTTGTTAGTGTCAATGGTATACAAACTGCTAAGTTTGGTGTCTTGCATGCATTGTTATTTGATTCTTGTTGCATTCTGGTTTGTCCTTATTATTAAAAATCCAAAAATATTTTTAATTTGTGTCTTTTCAAGTCAATAATACAGAGAAATTGAAGATTCAGAACATACAGCAGAGGAATTGCACAGAAAAAGCTGGGCGTTCAAAACGCCCAGTGAAGAAGGATAGACTGGCGTTTAAACGCCAGCCAGGGTACCTGGTTGGTCGTTTAACGCCCAAAAGGGTAGCATTTTGGGCATTAAACGCCAGAATGGATACCATTCTGGGCGTTTAACGCCAGGATGGCTAGA
>NC_029775.3:72377621-72377859 GCF_000817695.3 Arachis duranensis
CTGTTGAGAAAGGTTTAATGTTTGAATCATATCTTTTCTTGTTAGTCAAGTTTTTAATTTTCAAATCAAATCTTTTTAATGTTTTTCAAATCATATTTTCTCAATCACATCTTTTTAAAACTAATCATATCTTCTTAACCACATCTTTTTCAAAATAGTTTTCAATAAAATCTTTTTGATTTCTAATTTCAAAATCTTTTTCAAAAATCACTTGATTCCTTTTCCATTTTCATTTTCG
>NC_029775.3:72380042-72380781 GCF_000817695.3 Arachis duranensis
AATGAAAAACAGGAAGAAAAACAGCACACCCTGGAGGAAGATGCTGCTGGCGTTTAAACGCCAGTAAGCCTAGCAGTTGGGCGTTTAACGCCCAGTCTGGCACCGTTCTGGGCGTTTAACGCCAGAAAGGGGCACCAGACTGGCGTTAAACGCCCGTAAAGGGCAAGAACCTGGCGTTAAACGCCAGGAGTGGGCACCAGCCCGGCGTTTAACGCCAGAAATGGCTCAAAACGTGAATTTTGATGCCATTTGGTGCAGGGATGACTTTTCCTTGACACCACAGGATCTGTGGACCCCACAGGACCCCACTACCACTCTCTCTCTTCTTCCCCCATTCACCAATCACCTCAACACCTCTTCCCCAAAAAACCCTTCACCTATCAAATCCCATCTTTCTCTTCACCACTCACATCCATCCTTCATAAATTCCCACCAACCTCACACTTCAAATTCAAACCACTTTCCCTCCCAAACCCACCCATAATGGCCGAACCATTACCCCCCTCTCTCCTATATATACCCTTCTTCAACCCTTCATTTTCACACAACCTAAACACCACTTCTCCCCCTCCTTGGCCGAACACACCACCATCTCCCTCTTCCTCATCTCTTCTTCTTCTACTTTCTTCCTTCTTCTTTTGCTCGAGGACGAGCAAACATTTTAAGTTTGGTGTGGTAAAAGCGTTGCTTTTTCGTTTTTCCATAACCATTATGGCATCCAAGGCCGGAGAAACCTCTA
>NC_029775.3:72383627-72392663 GCF_000817695.3 Arachis duranensis
CCTGACAACTGAGTGCTCGTCTGACAAACGAGCCAACCATTCCGTGAGCTCAGAGTCTTCGTGGTATAGGCTAGAACTGATGGCGGCATTCAAGAGAATCCGGAAGGTTTAACCTTGTCTGTGGTATTCTGAGTAGGATTCAATGATTGAATGACTGTGACGTGCTTCAAACTCCTAGCAGGCGGGGCGTTAGTGACAGACGCAAAAGAATCGATGGATTCTATTTCGGCCTGACCGAGAACCGACAGCTGAATTCCGCTATGCTGTGACAGAGCATATGCAATCGCTTTCACTGAGAGGATGGGAGGTAGCCACTGACAACGGTGAAACCCTTGCTTAAGCTTGCCATGGAAAGGAGTAAGAAGGATTGGATGAAGACAGTAGGAAAGCAGAGAGACGGAAGGGAAGGCATCTTCATGCGCTTATCTGAAGTTCCTACCAATGAATTACATAAGTATCTCTATCTTTACCTTTGTGTTATTTTCGCTCATCACCATTATCATTTGAGTTTGCCTGACTAAGATTTACAAGATGACCATAGCTTGCTTCAATACTAACAATCTCCGTGGGATCGACCCTTACTCGCGTAAGGTTTATTACTTGGACGACCCAGTGCACTTGCTGGTTAGTTGTGTGAAGTTGTGTAATGCCATGGTATTGAGCTACCAAGTTTTTGGGGTTCATGACCGGGGATTATGAGAGTTGTGAAAAAGTATTGTTCACAATTTCGCGCACCAGTAATCCTCTGGGAATCTTGTGAAATTGGTTGGCTGTGGGGTGTTGAGGGTTGAGAGTAGGTATTTTGGTTAGTGGATTGGGTATTGAATGGGTGATGGTTGGAGTTGGGGTTGTTATTTTGTGGTTTTCTATATGTGTTTTGGTTGGAGGCTTGGTTGTTATGGTTTGTGTTTTTCTAATTGTTTTGAGTGGAGTTCCTCTGCCATGACTGTTGGTTTTGGTTGTGATTGTCTCCCCACCTGAGATTTGGGTAATTTTTCCAAGAGGGATTGTAAGTGTCACCATAGACCTCATTTGTCCCAGAACTTTGGTTGTGCATGTATTGGACTTGCTCTTCTGTTGCTCCTCTTGAGTTTCTTCATTTTTCCCCCATGTGGTTGATGGTTGGCTTGTGTTGACTGCTGCAACTTGGAGACTATCAATCCTTTTGGTCATTTGCTCAAACTGTTGTTGAATTTGCTGTTGCATTATTTTGTTCTGAGCTAGGATTAAATCCACTCCTTCCAACTCCATCACTCCTCTCCTTTGTGATGGTTGGCGTTGCCTTTGATGAGCAAAGAAATACTGGTTGTTAGCCACCATGTCAATAAGATTTTAGGCTTCCTCTGCAGTTTTCATGAGTTGTAAAGAGCCTCCAGCTGAATGATCAAGTGCTTCCTGGGATTTCAATGTTAAGCCTTCATAGAAATTCTGTAACTTATCCCACTCAGTGAATATTTCAGGTGGACATTTCCTGATCAGGGCCTTGTATCTCTCCCATGCCTCATAGATGGGTTCAGCCTCCATTTGTGTGAATGTTTGTACCTCAGTCTTCAGCCTAATGATCCTTTGAGGTGGGTAGAATTTGGCAAGGAACTTGGTTACTAAATCATCCCAATTGTTGATGTTGTCTTTTGGGAAAGACTCCAACCATTGGGTAGCTTTATCTCTGAGAGAAAATGAAAAGAGCAGTAGCTTGTAGCTATCGGGATGCACTCCATTAGTTTTGACAGTGTCACAAATCCTCAGGAAAGTAGACAAGTGTTGATTGGGGTCTTCAAGTGGTCCTCCTCCATATGAGCAATTATTTTAAACTAAAGTAATAAGTTGTAGCTTTAGTTCAAAATTATTTGCATTAACATTTGGAGTTGGAATGCTGCTTCCACAATGCCTTGGATTCGCAAATGTATAGGAGGCCAAAACTCTCCTCTGTGGAGGATTGTTGTTGTCATTGGCTGCTCCCCCTGGTGGATTGGTTGAATGTTCCTCCATATCTTGAAATTCTTCTTCTGACTCCTCCTCTCCAACAATGTTTTTCCCTCTTTCAGCTCTTCTTAATCTTCTGAGGGTTCGTTCATCTAGTTCACGAAAGGTGGGTGTAGCTCTTCTTGTATCTGTCATACAAGCAAGACACCAGAAACACAAAGAAAACCGTGATACTTCAATCCATTGCTAGAGTGACGTTTTAGCTTAAGCAAAAATTCAAACAGTTAGTGGGTTAGTTGGAAACTAGAGAAATAGAAAAGAAAAAAATGCTTGATCTAGATCTCGACTTCACTTAATCATTGTCAATCTATTTCAATCCCCGGCAACGGCGCAAAAAACTTGATGTGTGGAAAACGATCCAACACAAAACTCACCGGCAAGTGTACCGGGTCACATCAAGTAATAATAACTCACATGAGTGAGGTCGATCCCACAGGGATTGAAGGATTGAGCAATTTTAGTTTAGTGGTTGATTTAGGCAAGCGAATCAAGTATTGGTTGAGTGATTTATGATTTACAGAAGCTATATTGCTTGAAATGTAAAGGGGGAAGGGAAAATTGCAGTAAATTAAAGAGCAAGAAAGTAAAAGAGCCGAATCTTAAGGTGCAAGTAATGTTAACTGCAGAAACTTAAAATGCAAGAAATCTAAATTGCTTGAATCTTAAATGGGTCAGGGATGTGGGATTGCAGAAATTAATCAAGGAAAAATAAATTGCAACAAGTAGAAAAGTAGAGGATTGATTCAATGGAACTAGATCTTAACAGAAAAAGTAAAAATGCCTTGAAGAGTAAACAGAGAAATACTGGTGCTTAATTTGCAGCAAAACAAGTGCTTAAGTTGCAGCAATTAAAAATTGGGTTCAAGATATCAGGAGTAGAAGAGGCTAGATAACAAGTCTAGATCTCAAACCCTTCCTTGATCCAACAAGAACAGTTGCAGCGTAAAGAAGAAAAGTGAATTGCAGAATTAAAGAGAAGATGAAGCAGTATATGAATTTTAATAATGCAGAAAAAGTAAACAAGAGATCTCAAGGTGAGATTGAAACAGAATTTCTTCAATTCTCTACCCAAGATTCAAAGCAAGAAAAGTAAAAAGTGCTCAAGCAAGAACAAGGAAGAAGAGAGATCAATTCTCCTTCCCAATTCTCTAAGATCTCACTTCCAAACTCTCAAAATAAAATTCAAAATGAAGTCTCAAAATGTAAAAGTTCAAAAGTAAAAAAAAAAAGGTCCTTATTACATCAAACTAGCTCCTATTTATACACTTTCTATTATTGGATTTTGGAATTTGGATGGGCTTTTGATTTGGTGAAAAAATGAATTAAATTGGATTTTTAATCCAATTTTCAGCCCATGAGGAAATTGGCTCCAGGAGGCTGCTCTGCTCTTGTGGAGAGCAGAGCAGTGAAATCTTGTGTGAGGCCTTGTGCGCGCGTGCTGAGTGTGGGAGCATTAAGATGCTGCCCTGCCCTTGCGGAGAGCAGGGCAGTGTGCGTGCGTGCTTGCTGCTGGCTGTGCCAATTTGTGTGCGTGCCCAAGCTCCTAGCCGTGCGTTAATGTGCTGCCTGTGCCATGCTATGGAATGCTGCTCTGTTCTTCTTGTGGGCAGCGCAGCATGGCAACCAAGTGGTCCTTGGTTCGAAACTTGGTGGAGGCACATGCTGCCCCTTTTTCCTTGGTTTTCTTGGCACCAAAGTGGCGCTAGTCCTTTGCTTCTTCATGGTGCTGTGTTCGATCCTTGGAGGTTGAAAACAAGCCAATTTTGGCTTGTTTTCCTCTTATTTGAGCACTACTTCCTCCTCCTCTTGTCCTTGGGTTCGAAACCCATAGGTGACACTAGGAGAGCAATTTCCTTTGAATTTTTCTTGGATGAAGCCCGATATTGCTCTTGAGGAGGGCAGGGTAGAATTTTTGCTTCCTTTTGTCCTTGGCATAGAATTGTGCTCTGTTCTTATGGAGGACAGGGCAGTGATGTTTTGGAGGCTTGCTTTATTATGCTGCTCTCTTGGAGAGCAGTGTGCTTTTGTGGAGAGCAGTGTTACTTCCTCCTTCATTGTTGCGCCACACTTCTCCTTCTTTCACCACACCATTTTCTTTCATTGGCCACACTTCTTAAGCCACATTTTTCTTCTTTTCTTCTTTTCTTTACCTATAAGAAATCAAAACAACCAATCAAAGTATCTCCAAATTCACAAGGTTTATAATTCATTAAAATTCAATTAATTTTAGCTCAAACCTCATGATTTAGCATCAATTTAATAGTGGTTGTTTGATTTAAAGAAGTCATATTTTCATTCCAAATTACTTACTTAGGATGCAAGAAAGTGTATAAAGACTAGTGAAACAAGTGAAATTAGCTTGAAAAATGGGTATATGATGACTTGTCATCACAAAGTCCAAACCTTCAGACAGAAGGAAGGTGAATCCCTCTATAAAGCTTGGGAAAGATACAAACAATTGATTAGAAAGTGTCCTTCTGACATGCTTTCTGAATGGAGCATCATAGGTATCTTTTATGATGGTCTGTCTGAACTGTCCAAGATGTCATTAGACAGCCCTGCTGGAGGATCTCTTCATCTGAAGAAGACGCCTGCAGAAGCTCAAGAACTCATTGAAATGGTTGCAAATAACCAATTCATGTACACTTCTGAAAGGAATCCTGTGAACAATGGAACGAATCAGAAGAAAGGAGTTCCTAAGATTGATACTCTAAATGCCATATTAGCTCAGAACAAAATATTGACTCAGCAAGTCAATATGATTTCTCAAAGTCTGTCTGGAATGCAAGCTGCACCAGGCAGTACTAAGGACGCTTCATCTGAAGAAGAAGCTTATGATCATGAGAACCCATCAATGGAAGAGGTGAATTACATGGGAGAACCCTATGGAAACACCTATAATCCTTCATGGAGAAATCATCCAAATCTCTCATAGAAGGATCAACAGAGACCTCAACAAGGTTTCAACAACAATAATAGGTAGAAGAAACAGATTTAGCAATGGCAAGCCTTTTCCATCATCTTCTCAGCAACAGACAGAGAAATCTAAGCAGAGCTACTCTGACTTAGCAACCATGGTCTCTGATCTAATCAAAACCACTCAAAGTTTCATGACTAAAACAAGGTCCTCCATTAGAAACTTGGAGGCACAAGTGAGTCAGCTGAGTAAGAAAGTTACTGAACCCCCTCCTAGTACTCTTCCAAGCAATACAAAATAGAATCCAAAAGGAGAGTGTAAGGCCATCAACATGGCCAAATTTGGAGAGGAGGAAGAGGCATTGATCGCCACTGAGGAAGACCTCAAAGGACGTCCACTGACCTCCAATGAGTTCCCTAATGAGGAACCATGGGAATCTGAGACTCACACTGAGACCATAGAGATCCCATTGGATTTACTTCTGCCATTCATGAGCTCTGATGAGTATTCTTCCTGTGAAGAGGATGAAGATGTCACTGAAGAGCAAGTTTCTAAGTACCTTGGAGCAATCATGAAGCTAAATGACAAGTTATTTGGTAATGAGACATGGGAGGACGAACCCCCTCTGCTCACCAAAGAACTGGATGACATGACTAGGCAGAGATTACCTCAAAAGAGACAGGACCCTGGGAAGTTCTCAATACCTTGCACATTAGGCACCATGACCTTCGAGAAGGCTCTGTGTGACCTAGGGTCAATCATAAACCTCATGCCTCTCTCTGTAATGGAGAAGCTAGGGATCTTTGAGGTACAAGCTGCAAGAATCTCACTAGAGATGGCAGACAATTCAAGAAAACAAGCTTATGAACTTGTAGAGAATTTTTCGGTAAAGATTGAAGACCATTACATCCCTGCTGATTTCATAGTCCTAGAAACTGGGAAGTGCATAGATGAATCCATCATCCTTGGCAGACCCTTCCTAGCCACAGCATAGGCTGTGATTGATGTTGACAGAGGAGAATTGATCATTCAAGTGAATGAAGAATCCTTTGTGTTTAAGGCTCAAGGATATCCCTCTGTAACCATGGAGAGGAAGCATGAAAAGCTTCTCTCAAAACAGAGTCTAACAGAGCCCCCACAGTCAAATTCTAAGTTTGGTGTTGGGAGGCCACAACCAAATTCTAAGTTTGGTGTTGAACCCCCACATTCAAACTCTAAGTTTGGTGTTGGGAGGTTCCAACATTACTCTGAACAACTGTGAGGCTCCATGAGGGCCTACTGTCAAGCTACTGACATTAAAGAAGCGCTTGTTGGGAGGCAACCCAATGTTATATTTATCTATTTTCCATTGTTATTTTATGTTTTCTATAGGTTGATGATCATGTGAAGTCACAAAAACAATTGAAAAAGCAAAAATAGAATGAAAAATAGAAAGAAAAATAGCACACCCTGGAGGAAAAGCTTGCTGGCGTTTAAACGCCAGTAAGGGTAGCAAATGGGCGTTTAACACCCAGTCTGGCACCATTCTGGACGTTTAACGCCAGAAAGGGGCACTAGACTGGCATTTAACGCCAGAAAGGGGCACCAGACTGGTGTTTAACGCCAGAAAAGGGCAGCAGCCTAGCGTTCAACTCAAAGCTACTAACTCCAATAGAGGGTATACAGATACTACTCCCATATGAAGCAGTAGTGGGGTTAGCATATGACCCCAGAGTCCTCCTGGACTGTTCATATCCACTTAGTTCCATGATGGAATAAAGGAGATGATATGTATGTTGATATTATTTATTTTATAAAAATAAAATAAAAATGGAATAAATAAAGACGGAAAAAATTGGAAATATTTTGTGAAAATTTTCGAAAAAATTTGAAATTGAAATCTTAAATTTTTATATAAAAATTTTCATACTTGATAACTAAGATATGATAAGATAAAATTTTGAAATTGAAATTTGAAAAATAAAAAAATTTCAAAAATATGCTTAAAAATAGTTAGAAAAGATATTTTTTGAATTTTAAATTTTATGATGAAAGAGAGAAAAATACACAAAAGACACCGGACTTAAAATTTTTAGATCTAATGCTCCTTATTTTCGAAAATTTTTGGAGGAAAAATACCAAGGAACACCAAACTTAAAAATTTTAAGATTAAAACACAAGAAAGACTCAAGAACACCTTGAAGATTCACAAGAACACCAAGAACAAAAGAAAGAACACCAAACTTAAAATTTTTAGAAAACCAAGACAAATTTCCGAAAATTAAAGAAAACTTAACAAGAAAACACCAAACTTAGAGTTTGGCACAAGATTCAATCAAGAAAAATTATTTTTGAAAAAGATTTTAAAGAAGATACTCAATTATCAAGAACAACTACTAATGCTCCAGCCAATTGGGCAGTTGATGCGCTATAACTGGGTATAGCTACGATTAAGGGAAATTGCACGAACGGCAAAATTCCTTCCGGCAAGTGCACCGCACAAACGGCAAAATTCCTTCCGGCAAGTGCACCGGTTATCGTCAAGTAAAAACTCACAATAGAGTGAGGTCGAATCCCACAAGGATTGGTTGAATGAGCAATTCGAATTAGAAGTTTGATTAGTTGAGCGGAATCAACTTTTGGATGTGAATTGCATAAAATAAATGTGGCAGGAAACGTAAATTGCAAGGAATTGAAATTGCATAAACTTAAATTGCAAGAATTAAAGTGCGAGAAGGTAAATTGCTGAAATTAAATGGGCTAGGGGTGATTGCATGAATTGAAATTGCAGAATGTAAATAGAAAGGGATAGATCAGAGAGATGGGTTCATTGGGGTCAGGAGATATTGAAATCTCCGAATCAAAACATTTTCATCTCTTCCTCAACCAATGCATTCATTGAATTTTGCTTGGCAATCTTATATGATTGGATCCCAATCCCTTGGCTCACCAATTCTCTCTAAAAACAAACAAATTCCCAATCCCTTGGTTTAAATGTTCATAAGAAGAGATGATGCTCGATCACTGATTATACCACACAGTTTCATGAACCACAATTTGGTAGGATTACATGTCACAATATCCATCCAAACCCCAATCCAATTCACTGTGAGAAAGCTTCTCTAGCATGAATCCTCCATTCCTTTCCCAAGGTTCCGAAGGATTCCAATTATGGATAGTTTCTTTCCCAAGACAACTAACCAATGGAATTAGATCGAGAAGCTTTCTAACAAAATTCAAGAGAAAAGATTGAAGAAGAAGATAAAAAATATTATTGATTCATTGAATTACAATAGAGCTCCCTAACCCAATGAAAGGGGTTTAGTGAGTCATAGCTCAGAATTCAATTACACAATATGAAAAGTTCTAAAATGTCAAAAAGTCCTAACTAACTTCAATTCTATCCTATTTATACACCATCGAACACGTTTAACCTCCAGTTTGAGGTCAAACTGGAGGTTAAACGTGGAAACACTTCCCTTTCATTGAGACGTCACTTTGTCCTCTTGTCAACCTTGCCAATTTGATGCCAAATATAGACTATTATACCTCGTTGGAAAGCTATGGATGTCTACTTTCCAATGCAACTGGAAGCACCTCAATTGGAGTTCTACAACTCGAGTGATACTCCATGGAAGGTGAAGAGGTCAGCTGGCCTGATTGCATGTTGGTACTATGCTCTTCTATGCACATTACGGGGCTGTTTTCTCCCTCAATTTTTAGTATCCACCATGAATGCCATATATGCTTGGAAAGCTCTAGATGTCTTCTTTCCAATGCATTTTGAATCACCTCATTTGGAGTTTTGTAGCTCAAGTTATTTATGTTTGAAGAAGGCATGGTCAAACTGTCCCATATAACACGTTTAACCTCCAGTTTGAGGTCAAACTGGAGGTTAAACTTGGAAATGAAAATCACACCCTGGAGGAGAATGACCATCGAACACGTTTAACCTCCAGTTTGAGGTCAAACTGGAGGTTAAACTTGGAAATGAAAATCACACCCTGGAGGAGAATGACCATCGAACACGTTTAACCTCCAGTTTGAGGTCAAACTGGAGGTTAAACGTGGAAATGCTTTATTGCCTCCCTTAGTTCAATTCATCATTCTGGCGTTTAACCTCCAGTTTGAGGTCAAACTGGAGGTTAAACGTGGAA
>NC_029775.3:72395979-72396469 GCF_000817695.3 Arachis duranensis
ATCTCTTCCTCAACCAATGCATTCATTGAATTTTGCTTGGCAATCTTATATGATTGGATCCCAATCCCTTGGCTCACCAATTCTCTCTAAAAACAAACAGATTCCCAATCCCTTGGTTTAAATGTTCATAAGAAGAGATGATTGCTCGATCACTGATTATACCACACAGTTTCGTGAACCACAATTTGGTAGGATTACATGTCACAATATCCATCCAAACCCCAATCCAATTCACTGTGAGAAAGCTTCTCTAGCATGAATCCTCCATTCCTTTCCCAAGGTTCCGAAGGATTCCAATTATG
Organism: Arachis duranensis; assembly: GCF_000817695.3. NCBI lineage: Eukaryota > Viridiplantae > Streptophyta > Magnoliopsida > Fabales > Fabaceae > Arachis > Arachis duranensis. The sequence goes on from NC_029775.3 coordinate 72,396,282, forward strand.
GATAGTTTCTTTCCCAAGACAACTATCTAATGGAATTAGATCGAGAAGCTTTCTAACAAAATTCAAGAGAAAAGATTGAAGAAGAAGATGAAACTATTATTGATTCATTGAATTACAATAGAGCTCCCTAACCCAATGAAAGGGGTTTAGTGAGTCATAGCTCAGAATTCAATTACACAATGAAAAAT
>NC_029775.3:72397738-72411042 GCF_000817695.3 Arachis duranensis
AGGTCAAACTGGAGGTTAAACGCCAGTTACAGCATTTCCTCTCTTCTCATGATTTTGGCGTTTAAGCTCCAGTTTAACCTTAAACTGGAGCTTAAACGTCCCATTTGATTCTTAAACTTCCTTTATTGATCTTTGTTGCTTCCTTGCCTAGCCTCTTCTTCCCTGAAATCATCCAAACAATTGCATCAAAGTCTTGCAAAATTTCATGAGAAATCATCCATTCATAGCATTCAAGTAATGACACTAAAAACTCATGGAATTTGCATCAAAATCATAATGTTTGGATGATTCATTGCTTGTTGTTCATTTAACCATTCTTGGTTACTTTAAGCTCAAGAAAATGCATAAAACAACTAAAACTAACAGAAAATGCTAGTGAAACTAGCCTAAGATGCCTTGGCATCAGCAGTAACTTCAGTGTTGATTTTAAAGATGTATTATATTTATGGATAAAAGTATAACTTTTTGAAAGTTAATATTTTGAAAAAGCACAAGAAAAATAAGAAAAGACACAGAACAAGAGAAACTTAAGATCAAACAAGAAAAATAAATAAGAACAACTTAAAGATCAATGAAGAACAAAGAACACAAAGTCGAAAATTAAAGGAAAATATAAAATATGCAATTGACACCAAACTTAAAACAAAACACTAAACTCACGAAAAAAACTTAAAATTGATAGGTAAAATTAATAATTTTGAAAAATTCTTTTTGAAAAGGGAATAAAGGACTCAAGATTTAATGACTCTGTAGCAACAAAAAATAAATTATTCCTAATCTAAGAAATAAAATAAACCTTTAGTTTGTTCAAACTCGAACAATCCCCGGCAACGGCGCCAAAAACTTGGTGCATGAATTTGTAATCCGTACAGCTAACCAGTAAGTGAACTGGGTCGTCCAAGTAATACCTTACGTGAGTAAGGGTCGATCCCACAGAGATTATTGGTTTGAAGCAATCTATGTTTATTTTATTAATCTTAGTCAGGATGCCAATAAGATTAATTGGATTTAATTGTAAGAAGTCAAAGTATTTGGAATAAGGAATTGTTACTTTATTAATGAAGAATATGTTGGAGCTTTGGAGATGCTTTGTCCTCTGAATTTCTGCAATGTAATATTCAACTCAATTGTTTGTAAAGTTCCATCCATGGCAAGCTGTATGTAGGGTGTCACCATTGTCAGTGTCTACTTCCCATCCTCTCAGTAAAAACGGCCCAGATGCTCTGTCACAGCACGGCTAATCAGTTGTCGGTTCTCGATCATGTTGGAATAGGATCCATTGATCCTTTTGCATTTGTCATCATGCCCAGCAATCGCGTGTTTGAAGCTCGTCACAGCCATTCAATCCTTGAATCCTACTCGGAATACCACAGACAAGGTTTAGACTTTCCGGATCCTCAAGAATGGCCGCCATCAATTCTAGCTTATACCACGAAAATTCTGATTAAAGAAGTTAAGAGATGCTCATTCAGTCTGATGTAGAACGGAGGTGTTTGTCAGGCACACGTTCATGGATTGAGGAAGGTAATGAGTGTCACGGATCATCACCTCCTTTAAATAGTAAACTAGTAACATAGGTTTACAGAATATGAGTAAACTAAGATAATTGGTGCAGAAATCCACTTCTGGGGCCCACTTGGTGTGTGCTGGGGCTGAGACTAAAGCTATCCACGAGCTGAGGCTTTTCTTGGAGTTGAACTCCAAGTTATAACGTGTTTTGGGCGTTCAACTCCGGATCATGACGTGTTTCTGGCGTTTAACTCCAGACAGCAGCATGTACTTGGCGTTCAATGCCAAGTTACGTCATCTATCTTCGCGCAAAGCATGGACTATTATATATTGTTGGAAAGCCCTGGATGTCTACTTTCCAATGCCATTGAGAGCGTATCAATTAGACTCCTGTAGCTCCAAAAATTCCATTCTGAGTGCAGGGAGGTCAGGATCCAACAGCATCAGCAGTCCTTTTTCAGCCTAACTCAGATTTTTGCTCAACTCCATCAATTTCAGCCAGAAAATACCTAAAATCATAGAAAAACACACAAACTCATAGAAAAGTCCAGAAATATGATTTTTGCCTAAAAACTAATAATATTTTATTAAAAACTTATTAAAACATACTAAAATCTACATGAAATTACCCCCAAAAAGTGTATAAAATATCTGCTCATCAGCCTCCTCCAAAAAGGCCTTTGTAGGATGGATAGGAAGATCTTAAGTGGTCCGGTATAAAGCTGCTCCCATATGTGCCAGTTTAATGCCACTCAGAGTGATAAAATTCAAATGATGAAGAATGGATACATCATCAGTAGGCATGACATCATAAGGAGAAATTTGTTGACCAACAAATCCGACAGCATCAAAATCGGGAGCGTCTAGACTAAAAGGCTCGACAGTCTGGGGTCTTTTTGGAGGAGAACGACCGTAGGAAAAGAGACAGCAGCAGAAGCCTGGGAAAGATCAAGCACGTAGACTTGAGGGGTAGGGATCATCCTCCTCAGTCCAGGAGAGCTCGGCACAGGCTGTTTAAGAGGAACCCGGGAAGATCCTTCCCCAGCCACTTTGGCCAAGATATTTTGGGCCGCCGTAGCCTTCCTTGCCTTTTTAAAGGCCTTCATAGAGTCATTATTCTTGGCCATCTCTGAAAAACAAAATCAACTATAGAAGTAGGTCACAAACTGGAAAAAGAAAGAAGCAAAGTAAAAATTGAGCAAAATATATTGATCAATACCCAGCACAGTTCGGACAAGGGATGGATCCCCCAAAAACTTATTAGTATCAAGATAGGGAGGTTCCCCCCAAATATCCTCCAAGACATTTACAAAAGACTGCTCAACCTCGTCAAGCATCTCCCACGTGTACCAAGACACTACCACATTCTTTTGCCAACACAAGGGGAAGGCAGGCTTATTATTTGCTTCCAGGAAAAATGGTCGAGCTCCCTCAACAGCTCGGACCTTAAAGAAGTCATTCTTAAAGTCCCTAAAGGACTCATCATACATAGAAAATACTTTATGTCCCTGAGCAGACCTAAAAGAAACCCAAGAAGCTTTCTTTTTGGTAGTCCCAGGCTTAGTCAAAACAAAGAGATATAGAAAGAGAGTTTGAGAAGGTGTGACGTCTGACTCTTGGCAAAGCAACTAAAAAATCTTGATAAAACCCCAGGAGTTCGGATGGAGTTGGGATGCAGCTACATTACACGACCACAACAAGTCGGTCCCAAAAGAAGTAAAAGGAAAAGTAATATTCAACTGGCTAAAAAAATAGTCATAAGCATAAAAGAAGTGGCGTTCTCCTCGGGTCAGAGCAGGAAAGCAAACCCTTTCCTTAGAATCAGGTGCTACCAATTCGTAATTCTTTTCCAGATCCCTATTTCTACAAAGTCGGTGATGTTTCGTAAGCTCTGTACAGAACTCAGCATCTACCACAGAAACACACATCAAGACAAGGAAATCCAGCCAATCAGGCATGCCCTCGGGAACTTTAGAGGAGGTCTCGACAATATTTTTGCGAGAAGACATGGTCAACTAATCCTACAGCACAGAAAGAGAGAGGAATTACTAAATAAACAGCTCGGGCACAACAAAGAAAACAGCTCAGGCGAAACAGATGTAACTCGATCTAAAAACACACATGACAAAAGAAAAATCCCAAGACGTAACTTACTGGTCCAGGGGCATCCTTTGGAGGCAATAACAGAGCGACAAAGCAAGGACTTAAGGAAAACATCAAAAGTTATCCCAGCAAGAAAATAAACCTCATTTCAATCAACACTCCGAGAAGAAAATTACAAACCAAATAAGTCATCAACAGCCACCTCTTAAACTACAGTTTCGGTCTATCAGCAAAAGGAACTACCAAACAAGCAAGGGCATGCCCAGTGGAAAAGACATAATCTTTCTTCAGAATCAAACAAGCCATTATCAAAAAAATCAAGAGCCCCAAAAAAAAATATACAAAAATATGCAACAACATGCAAAACCCTAAAAAGCTTCAACCATCAGAGAGGCATCAAAAAGAGAACCAAAAATCACAACGACAAAAAAAAAGTATAAGAAATACGAAAAGGTTCAAACTTTCCAACATACACTCAGACAAAACTATACCAAGAAATAGAACAACACAAGCATAAGGGAAGAACGACGAAGGAAGTAAGGAAATCGAAAAAAGAACCAACCTAAAAATGAAGAGAAAACGCCGAAGGAATTAGAGACGAATAAGCAAAAACTGGAATCACCTTCGAGCAAAAAGGCACCCACAACCACCAATGGCATTGCAAAGAAGAAGCACAAATGAAGTGGAAGAATAAAGAGGAGTTACAGCGAGCAACAGTGAAGAGAAACTGAGGTGTAAATTCAAAAATAAAACAAGAAAAGCGGGAGACAAAGAAAGGGAACGCTAAGAAATTAATGGGGCATTAAAAACCCTTGCACGTTCCCAAGATAGGGAATGCCTATTTTCAAAATCAAAGAAAAAGGAAGAAACGCTTCGTATTCAGAAGGGGTCTCTACAAAGAAGAAGTCGACAAATGCTCGAGTTCGACTTCACCTAAGAATGACCGAAGTCATAAAACAAAGGACTCAACCTCGAGAGGGAGACCGCACTCGAGCAGGGGCAGTGTTCATACCATGGGTCGAGCTATCCAACCCGGGTTGTTTGGTGACAAGTCGACCGACCTCTTCAGGTCAGAACTACCTAACTTCTTCTCAAAGAGTTTGGCTAGATCACCAGGAAAGCCCAAAAAAAGGTCCAAACAGAGGAACATGACCCAAATCCCAAGGCAGCCCAAGCCTAGAAGGACAAGGGCGGTTCCCTTGAAGATAGGATAACTCTAATCAAAGATAAGATAAGATAACTATCTTATCTCTAGAAAAGATCACTCTACAACCTTATAAATACACTGGAGCACCTAGGTATAACTCATACTCTGATTCTCTTAAAAACCTGCTTAATACCCTTGCTAATTTAAGCATCAGAGTCCCTTGCAGGTACCACCACCCTTCGGTGACAATGGATCAGCAGCATTGCCAGTCCAACAAGTCGGACACGACAGCTCCGGCCACCACGCACAAGCCGGACCCGTCATCTCCGATCAGTACAGAAGATCGAGTCCGAGATCGATCTACAGTTTCAGGTAACCCTCGGAACAGGGTCCAAAAAGCATGCTTTTACACTTAAGCACAATTTTGGAGAAAATTATGAAACCATGCTATCCTCCTTGAATAAATGTGGGAAAAGTGGATAAAATCCTCATACGGAGCCATTCCGACGCTCACATGGTAGCTATTATTGTACGCAAACTCCACTAGCGGCATATAGCGATCCCAGCTCGCCGGTTGATCCAGAACACAAGCCCTTAACATATCTTCTAAGGTTTGGATCATCCTTTCGGATTGATCATCTGTTTGAGGATGGTAAGTTATGCTCAAGCTTAATCGGGTTTCGAAAGCTTTCTGAAATGCACCCTAAAACCTCGAAGTGAAACGAGGATCTCTGTCAGAGATTATGGTAGCAGGTACACCATGAAGCCTCACAATCTCCTTTATGTATAACCGTGCTAGCTCCTCAAGGGTATAAGTCATCCGAATGGGTAAAAAGTGAGCTGACTTCGTCAGTTGATCCACGATCACCCAAATAGCATCAAAATCGTCCCTAGATTTTGGCAATTCTAACACAAAGTCCATCGCAATGCTTTCCCACTTCTATTGCGGAACCTCTAAAGGTTGCAACGTCCTAGAAGGCCTCTGGTGTTCGATCTTTACCTTCTGACAGGTTAAATTCTTTGAAACATATTCTGCCACATCATTCTTCATACCCGGCCCCTGAAACATTGCCTTTAGATCATGGTACATCTTGGTACTTCCCAGGTGAATGGAGAATCCGCTTTTGTGTGCCTCCCTTAAGATATCTTGTCGCGAAGTGCCAACATCCGGTACAATGATCCTGCCCTTGAATCTCCATAACCCATCTTTATCCGCCGACACTCTCCATTGTTTCCCTTGCTCAATGGCCGGTAGCACCGTTGATAACATGTCATCGTCTTCATGAGCCTTTAGGAGTTCGGACTTAAAATCACTTGAGATCTGTAATCGACTCAAACACAGAGTTCCAAACACTTCTTGAACACCAATCTTCAGACTCTCAAATTCTTTGAGTAACTCCTCTTCTCGAATCATCATCCAAGCAGCATACAATGACTTTCGACTTAACGCATCCGCCACTACATTCGCCTTCCCCAGATGGTAATTCAACTCAAAGTTGTAGTCCTTCAATAGTTCCATCCACCTCCTATGTCTCATGTTAATCTCTTTCTGATCAAAGAGATATTTCAAGCTCTTGTAATCAGAGAAAACTTGGAACATAACCCCAAAGAGGTAATGCCTTCACACCTTTAACGCAAACACAACAGCAGCAAGCTCCAAATCGTGCGTAGGGTAATTAACTTCATGAGGTCTCCACTGACGTGAGGCATACGCCACCACATTACGATGCTGCATCAGCACGCACCTTAGGCCCTTCAGTGAGGCATAACAGTACACCTCAAATGATTCATTTGGCTCAGGTAACACCAACACAGGTACAGTGGTCAACTTTTGTTTCAACGCCTGAAAGCTCTCCTCGCACTCAGGAGTCCAAACAAACGGTGCATCCTTGCGGGTTAACTTTGTCAATGGCAAGGCAATCTCCGAAAAGCCTTTGATAAATCTTTGGTAATAGCCAGCTAAGCCCAGAAAACTCCTTATCTCAGTTACAGAGGTTGGTCGCCCTCAATTCATTACCGCCTCCACTTTAGATGGGTCTACTGCTATCCCCTGTTTGCTCACCACATAACCTAAAAACTTCACCTCCTTCTTCTAGAATTAACATTTAGACAGTTTCGCCTAGAGTTTCTTTTCCTTTAGCATCTACAACACGGTCCTCAAGTGTTCCGCATGTTCTTCTTCAGTCTTGGAATAAATTAGTATGTCATCAATGAAGACAACAATGAATTTATCTAGAAATGGACGAAAGATTCTATTCATATAATCCATAAATACTGCAGGAGCGTTTGTCAACCCAAAAGACATTACATTGTACTCGTAATGACCATAACGAGTCCTGAAAGCGGTGTTAGGGATATCCTCACCCCTCACCCTTATTTGGTGATAACCGGATCGCAAATCGATCTTAGAGAAAACACCAGCTCCTTGCTACTGATACATGAGATCATCAATTCTCGGCAATGGGTAGTTATTCTTTATTGTAACCTTGTTCAGCTTCCTATAATCCACACAAAGCCGCATACTCCTGTCTTTCTTCTTTACTAGTAACAGTGGCGCTCCCCATGGGGAAACACTTGGTCGAATAAAGTTCTTACCCAACAGATCCTCTAGTTGAGACTTCAATTCGGCCATTTCTAGTGGTGACATCCTATAAGGAGCACTCAAGATTGGTCCAGCCCCAGGAACTAACTCAATAGCAAACTCAACCTCTTGGTTAGGTGAAAATTCATCAATGTCCTCGGAAAACACCTCTGAAAACTCACACACAACCAGAATTTGCTCTAATCTTTGATCATCACCCGAAACACATGCAGTTAACAACAAGATACCCTGACATTCAGTCCCAGAATGATTCACCATCATAGAATTCAAGTAATAACTATTCAACATAACCGGTCCTTCTGGATCTTCCTGCGTAAAGTACACCGATTTTGCATAACAATTGAGTAGGACATGTGATAAACCCATATTTTATGATATATATTGTGCTCAATTTAAGTGATTTATTCAACCCTTCACCTACTTATTCATGTAAATTGCATGGTTTTACTTTTCCTTCCTTATTATGTGATATATGTGAAATACATGTTTTCCTATGCTTTAAAAATAATTATTTTAATTACCCTTTATTACCATTCGATGTCATGATTTGTGTGTTGAGTAGTTGGAGAGCTTCTAAGGCAGGAATGACTTAAAGGATGGAAAGGAAACATACAAAAATGAAAGAAAAGCACAAAATGGAGTTTTTGAAGAAACTGGTAGCGACGCAAACGCATGGACGACGCGGCCGCATGCCCAGCGCAAAAAGGGAGCGACGCAAACGCGTGACTAACGCGACCGCGCGCCTTAAGCAGAACACAGATGACGCAGACGCATGATGGAAGCCAACGCGTGATAAGGAAAACTCCAGATGACGCGACCGCGTGACAGACGCCACACACCAGAAATTACAGAAAACACTCCCAGTGATTTCTGAAGCCCTTTTTAGCCTAGATCCAAGTCCAAGAGGCACAGATTAGAGGTTATGAAGTGGGGGAATGCATCCATTGAGAGGGAGATCTCCAGTTATTTTTCACTTTTTATAATTTAGATGTAGCTTTTAGAGAGAGAGGTTCCATCCTCTCTCTTAGGTTTTAGGATTAGGGTTTCTTTTAGTCATTAGTATTGTTTCTTTGTACCAGGTTCAATAATTTATGTTTTCCTCTATTTTTGTTTACTCTGAAGCTTTTATTTGTATTTGATTTATGTTGCCCAAATTGGCTTATGAACTTTTCCATGTTGGGATTGATTTTCTTAATTAATACACATTGAGGTATTTCAGACTCATGATTGCTTTTCCTTATTTATAATTTAGATTATTTACTATTGGCTTTGGTTGATTAATAGGTAACTCTTGAGCTGTCAAACTCAATCGTGATTGATAATTGATATCTTTGCTGATTAATTTAGATTCCTATAACTCTAGTCTTTCCTTAGGGAGTTGACTAGGACTTAAGGTGTTAAATTAATTTGTCCACTTAACTAACCTTCATAGTTAGAGGTTGACTTGGTGGGAGCAAAAATATAATTCTCAGCACCATTGATAAGGATAACGAGGATAGAACTTTCAGTTTTCATACTTTGCCAAGAGTTTTTAGATATTAATTTATTAATTCCTGCAATCTATTTCTCCTATTCAAAACCCTTTCAAAACTCAAAAACATTGTTTTTCATAACCAATAATAAATCATACTTCCCTGCAATTCCTTGAGAAGACGACCCGAGGTTTGAATACTTCGGTTTATAAATTTTATTGGGTTTGTTACTTGTGACAACCAAACATTTGTAAGAAGGGTTGATTGCTTGGTTTAGAAACTATACTTGCAACGAGAATTTATTATAACTTCTAAATCATCAATCTTCAGTTCTTCAAAATGGCGCCGTTGCCGAGGAATTGCAAACGTGTTCCTTATTATTGGTCATTGTAAATATTTTTTCTTTTACTTGTTTATTTGTTTTCGTTTTCCATTCTTATTTCTGATAGCTACTATGAATTCTCACCCCTCTCGCTTTGAGTTTGGTTCTAATTTTTTTGAAAGGAATGGAAGTTGTAACAGGACTATGCATCACGGTCAGAGCAAGCAAAGATGGATAGAGCCAAGAGGATCTGATCAACCCTTTAGGCAACAACACCTTCCAAGATATCATGGACAGAGACCATTCTACAATGCATGCCAAACTGATAGATATGGTAGACCCCCTTGTAGCTACCAACAAGCCCCACCCTATGCTCATAGACCATCCTCTCAACATAGCTTCGAACCACCACACTCACAAGCTTCTTTTCACCATCCGCCACCTTATGATCCTTATCCACCCCAACACCAATCCAATCACTCCCAAGAACCACCACCTCCCTGTGCACCATGTCCATATCCATCAAGCCAGGAATCACAGGTTCGCTTCAAAGAATCAGTAGATCAATTTCATGCAACCCTTTATCAACAGAAGCAAGCAATAAACCAATTATCTTCAACACGTTCGGACACTCAACAAACCCCCATGGCTTCATGTGGAGAATCTAATGAAGAACGTAGCACGAAAGAGGCACTAGAAACTCCAGTGGACAGTATAGAGCATAACTTCGTACTAGAACAAATAGAGGAAGCTGTCATTATAGAAAAAAGAAGAGTTGGTTGAAGATTTAGGAGATGCCGAACCTCTGCCAAAATCCAGAGTTGTGCAGAATTTCGTCAAGGACATTACAATTGATGATCACAAGACGGAATAACCCAAGACGCAAGTTTCCTTGAGGATGATGATCACAAGTCAAGTCCTCTTAGTAATGAACTTGCATCCGCAAGTGAATTCTTTGAGATAGAAGAATCTTCCCCAAGTGAATATGAAGATGATGCAGAGGTCGACTTTTCTCAACCTCCCAATTATGACTCAAGTGATGAGGAAGATATCGATGACTTTGATCAAGACATGGTCAAAATTGAAGAAGTTTACAAAGAAGTGGAGAAATTCACAGAAGACCACAAGGGAGTAGAGCTTGCAGAACCACTGGAAACACATATCCCAAGGCCATTACCACCGAATACAAACTTCAAGTGGGTAAAATCCTTGAATATGGTTTACTTGAGACAGATGGCCAGCTTAGAGCTATCTGCGGCTTTAAGAGCAAAAGGGAAATGACTCGCACTCAGAGTTGGTATGCAAGATTCAATGAGGTTTCACACTTCAATCTGAGGTGCAAGGATTGGTGTCAAGTTCAATTGAAAGGATCTTGAAAGCTGTTTGGTCACAGCAGTGAGAATTCAGATTACTTATCACCCGGCTGGAAAAATGCAGGTCAAGACGAAAACAGGTGTAAAAGTAGAGTTTGGGATCCTGGAATCTATTCTGAAATTCAACACCCCGGGAGCCTAGAATCCTGTTTAAAATTGCTCAAAGGTTTTACATACCTTGTTTGGGACCCCGGAGGCTGTTGGCAGTCCAAACACTGGTGGAGATTTCTGGATGAATTCAAGCACAAGCCACCATAGCAGGAAGCTCATCAAATGTCCAACTTAAGGACTTTAACTAAAAGTTCTAGGTGGGAGACAACCTACCATGGTATGATCATTCCTTTTCCATTTTGCTTTGTTTTGAATTTTGTTTGAACCTGGAATTTTTGCATAACATTCATTGCATTTTGCATTCTGCATATTGCATAAAAAAAGAGAGAGAAAGGCATGCGACGCGACCACATCGCTAAATCGATCGCGTCAGTCCCGAAACCACCTCCCATGCATCAGCGTCATTCACGCAGCTACATGATCTGGAAATCGGCGTAAAATTCCAATGCCCAGAAATCAGGGCTGGAATCGTGCGGCTGTCGTGTGTTTCGCGCAAAATGGCCCACGCGTTCCCGTCCATCACGGGAACGCGTCACTAGCAAAACACCCATCCCACGCGAAAGTGTGAGCGACACGTTCGCGCTGCGTGGATTGCACAACACCCCAAAGAAGACAGAGAGTTGCGCTGAAATGATGCTGGAATTGTTCGTTTAGCACAATTTCCAGCGACGCGGTCGCATGCCTCATGCGACCACGTCATTCACCCTTATAACCATTCCATGCAATTGTGTCACTCACGCGATCGCATCGACCCCCATCCACCCTAGCCACGTGATGAGCGGATAATTTATACGCTTCTTGCCATTGTTTTTAGGTAGTTTTTAGTAAGTTCAAGCTACTTTTAGGGATGTTTTCATTAGTTTTTATGTTAAATTCACATTTCTGGACTTTACTATGAGTTTGTGTGTTTTTCTGTGATTTCAGGTAACTTCTGGCTGAAATTGAGGGACTTAAGCAAAACTCTGATAGGAGGCTGACAAAGGATTGTTGATTAGTGGACAAAATTGTGATTGCCCTCTTTGTATTTGCATGAGATTTATTTAATGGCTCTTTGGCATATGTGATCACAACTACATTCAACTTAACCAGCAAGTGTACTGGGTCATCCAAGTAATACCTTACGTGAGTAAGGGTCGATCCCACAGAGATTGTTGGTATGAAGCAAGCTATGGTCACCTTGTAAATGTTAGTTAGGCAGATTAAATTGGTTTATGGGTTTTCGGAAATTATTAATAAAAAGAAAATAAAAGGGATAGAAATACTTATGTAAATTAATAGTGGGAATTTCAGATAAGTGTATGGAGATGCTGTGCTCCTCTTGAATATCTACTTTCCTATTGCAGTCATCCAATTCTTCTTACTCCTTTCCATGGCAAGCTGTATGTAGGGCATCACCGTCGTCAATGGCTACTTTTCATCCTCTCGGGAAAATGTCCTATGCGCTGTCACTGCATCGCTAATCGTCTGGAGGCATCACCCTTGACAATGGCTACATCCCATCCTCTAAGTGAAAATGGTCCAAATGCTCTGTCACAGCACGGCTAATCATCTGTCGGTTCTCAATCAGGTTGGAATAGAATCCATTGATTCTTTTGCGTCTGTCACTAACACCCAGCCTTCAGGAGTTTGAAGCTCGTCACAGTCATTCAATTCTGGAATCTTACTCGGACTACCACAGACAAGGTTAGACTTTCCAGATTCCCATGAATGCCACCATCTATCTAACTTATACCACGAAGATTCTGTTGGGGAATCTAAGAGATATGCGCCCGGCCTAAGGTAGAACGGAAGTGGTTGTCAGTCATGCGCGTTCATAGGTGAGAATGATGATGAGTGTCATGGATCATCACATTCATCAAGTTGTTGTGCAACGTATATTTTGGAATAAGAATAAAAGAGAATTGAATGGAAAATAATAGTAATTGTATTGAAACTTGAGGTACAGCAGAGCTCCACACCCTTAATCTATGGTGTGTAGAAGCTCCACCGTTGAAAATACATAAGTAAAAGGTTCAGGCATAGCCGAATGGCCAGCCCCCATGGTCTAAGGACTAGGCGTCCAGAGATGTTTAATACACTAGTAAAAAGTCCTATTTATAATAAACTAGCTACTAGGGTTTTACATGAGTAAGTAATTGATGCATAAATCCACTTCCGGGGCCCGCTTGGTGTATGTTTGGGCTGAGCTTGGTCTATCCACGAGCTGAGGCTTCTCTTGAAGTTGAACACCAAGTTATAACGTGTTTTGGGCGTTCAACTCCGGGTCGTGACGTGTTTCTGGCGTTTAACTCCAAACAGCAGCATGTACTTGGCGTTGAACGCCACTTTACGTCGTCAATTCCCGAATAAAGTATGGACTATTATATATTTCTGGAAAGCTCTGGATGTCTACTTTCCAACGCCGTTGAGAGCGCGCCATTTGGAGTTTTGTAGCTCCAGAAAATTCATTTCGAGTGCAGGGAGGTCAGATTCCATCAGCATCAGCAGTCCTTTGTCAGCCTCCTTATCAGAGTTTTGCTCAGGTCCCTCAATTTCAGCCAGAAATTACCTGAAATCATAGAAAAACACACAAACTCATAGTAAAGTCCAGAAATGTGATTTTAACATAAAAACTAATGAAAACATCCCTAAAAGTAGCTTGAACTTACTAAAAACTACCTAAAAA
>NC_029775.3:72411372-72412754 GCF_000817695.3 Arachis duranensis
GTCCCCAGTTAGAGGTGTCCAGGGCTCTTAAGCACACTCTTTTTGCTTTGGATCACGACTTTAACCACTTAGTCTCAAGCTTTTCACTTGGACCTTCATGACACAAGCACATGGTTAGGGACAGCTTGATGTAGTTGCTTAGGCCTGGATTTTATTTCCTTGGGCCCTCCTATCCATTGATGCTCAAAGCCTTGGATCCTTTTTTTACCCTTGCCTTTTGGTTTTAAGGGCTATTGGCTTTTTCTGCTTGCTTTTTCTTTTTCTATTATTTTTTTTCGCCAATTATTTTTTTTCTAAAGCTTTTTGCTTTTTCACTGCTTTTTCTTGCTTCAAGAATCAATTTCATGATTTTTCAGATCATCAATAACATTTCTCTTTGTTCATCATTCTTTCAAGAGCCAACAGTTTTAACATTCATAAATAACAAGATCAAAAATATGCACTGTTCAAGCATTCATTCAGAAAACAAAAAGTATTGTCACCACATCCATATAATTAAACTAAATTCAAGGATAAATTTGAAATTCATGTACTTCTTGTTCTTTTGATTAAAACATTTTTTATTTAAGAGAGGTGAAGGATTAATGGAATTTATTCATAGCTTTAAGACATAGTTACTAACTACTAATGATCATGAAGTAGAGACACAAAACATAGGTAAACACAACATAAAAACCGAAAAGCAGAAAGAAATAAGAACAAGGAATGAATCCACCTTAGTCGCATCTTCTTCTTGAAGGACCAACAATGTCCTTAAGCTCTTCTATGTCCCTTCCTTGCCTTTGTTGCTCCTCCCTCATTGCTCTTTGATCTTCTCTTATTTCATGGAGAATGATGGAGTGCTCATGATGTTCCACCCTTAATTGTTCCACATTGTGGTTTAAATCTTCTAAGGAAGTGTTGAGTTGTTCCCAATAGTTTTTGGGAGGAAAGTGCATCCCTTGAGGCATCTCAGGGGTTTCTTGATGATGAGCTTCCTCATGCATCTCTTGAGATCCGTGGAGGGTCTCTCTTGCTTGCTCCATCCTCTTCTTGGTGATGGGCTTATCCTCTTCAATGGGGGTATCTCCTTCTATGATAACTCCAGCTGAGTAACACAGATGGCAAATAAGGTGAGGAAAAGCTAGCCTTGCCATGGTGGAGGACTTGTCGGCTATTTTGTAGAGTTCATTGGAGATGACCTCATGAACTTCTACTTCCTCTCCAATCATGATGCTATGAATCATGATGGCCCAATCCACAGTAACTTTAGATCGGTTGCTAGTGGGAATAATGGAGCGTTGAATGAACTCCAACCATCCTCTAGCCACAGGCTTGAGGTCCAGTCTTCTTAGTTGAATTGGCTTGCCTTTGGAGTCTCTTTTCCATTGAGCTCCTTCCAT
>NC_029775.3:72412905-72413352 GCF_000817695.3 Arachis duranensis
TCCGGACTAAAATCTAAGTATTTCCCCCGAACCATTGTGAGATAATTCTTTGGATTCGGGTTCATACTTTGATCATGGTTCCTAGTGATCCATGCATTGGCATAGAACTCTTGAACCATTAAGATTCCGACTTGTTGCATGGAGTTGGTTAAGACTTCCCAACCTCTTCTTCGGATCTCATGTCGGATCTCCGGATACTCATTTTTCTTGAGCTTGAAAGGGACCTCAGGGATCACCTTCTTCTTTGCCACAACATCATAGAAGTGGTCTTGATGGCTTTTGGAGATGAATCTTTCCATCTCCCATGACTCGGAGGTGGAAGTTTTTGTCTTCTCTTTTCCTTTTCTAGAGGATTCTCCGGCCTTAGGTGCCATTGATGTTAATGGAAAAACAAAAAGCTTATGCTTTTACCACACTAAACTTAAAATATTGCTCGCCCTCGAGCAA
>NC_029775.3:72413545-72414538 GCF_000817695.3 Arachis duranensis
AGAGAGATTGAAGTTGTTGGGAAGTGTGACATGGGGAAGAGTGTTATAGGATTAGGAGGTAAGGTGGGAATATGTTAGGTGGGGATCCTGTGGGGTCCACAGATCCTGAGATGATCCTGTGGGGTCCACAGATCCTGAGATGATCCTGTGGGGTCCACAGATCCTGAGATGATCCTGTGGGGTCCACAGATCCTGAGATGATCCTGTGGGGTCCACAGATCCTGAGATGATCCTGTGGGGTCCACAGATCCTGAGATGATCCTGTGGGGTCCACAGATCCTGAGGTGTCAAGGAATTACATCCCTGCACCAAATAGGCATGTAAAATGCCTTTGCATACAATTCTGGCATTTAAACGCCGAGGTGATGCACGTTTTGGGCGTTCAACGCCCATGTGAAGCATGTTCTGGGCGTTCAACGCCCATGTAAAGCATGTTTCTGGCGTTGAACGCCAGTTCCATGCTTGTTACTGGCGTTCAGCGCCAGCTTTTCTCAAGGCACATTCCTGGCGTTCAAACGCCAGAATGTTGCTTGTTTCTGGCGTTCAGCGCCAGATTCATGCTCTGTTATGGCGTTGAACACCAACCAGATGCTCCTTACTGGCGTTGAACGCCAGTCTGTCCTTCCTCCAGGGTGCGAATTTTTTTCAGCTGTTTTTGATTCTGTTTTTAATTTTTATGATTTTTTCGTGACTCCTCATGATCATGTACCTAATAAAATACAAAATAAAATAAAATAAAATAAAATAAAAATTAGATAAATAAAATTGGGTTGCCTCCCAACAAGCGCTTCTTTAATGTCAATAGCTTGACATTGTGCTCTCATGGAGCCACAAGGGTGATCAGGTCAATGTTGTATAGTCCCAACACCAAACTTAGAGTTTGGATATGGGGTCTTAAAACCAAACTTAGTGTTTGGTTGTGGCCTCCCAACACCAAACTTAGAGTTTGACTGTGGGGGCTCTTCTTGACTCTGAACTGAGAGAAACTCTTCG
>NC_029775.3:72418010-72422215 GCF_000817695.3 Arachis duranensis
GATAGAAATACTTATGTAAATCAATAGTGGGAATTTCAGATAGGCATGTGGAGGTGCTGTGCTCCTCTTGAATCTCTACTTTCTTATTACATTCATCCAATTCTTCTTACTCCTTTCTATGGCAAGCTGTATGTAGGGCATCACCGTCGCCAATGGCTACTTTTCATCCTCTCGGGAAACTGGTCCTATGCGCTGTCACTGCATGGCTAATCGTCTGGAGGCATCACCCTTGACAATGGCTACATCCCATCCTCTCAGTGAAAATGGTCCAAATGCTCTGTTACAGCACGGCTAATCATCTGTCGGTTCTCAATCAGGTTGGAATAGAATCCATTGATTCTTTTGCGTCTGTCACTAATGCCCAGCCTTCAGGAGTTTGAAGCTCGTCACAATCATTCAATTCCGGAATCTTACTCGGACTACCACAGACAAGGTTAGACTTTCCGGATTCCCGTGAATGCCGCCATCTATCTAGCTTATACCAAGAAGATTCTGTTGGGGGATCTAAGAGATATGCACCCGGCCTAAGGTAGAACGGAAGTGGTTGTCAGTCACGCGCGTTCATAGGTGAGAATGATGATGAGTGTCATGGATCATCACATTCATCAAGTTGTTGTGCAACGTATATCTTTGAATAAGAATAAAAGAGAATTGAATGGAAAATAATAGTAATTGTATTGAAACTTGAGGTACAGCAGAGCTCCACACCCTTAATCTATGGTGTGTAGAAACTCCACCATTGAAAATACATAAGTAAAAGGTTCAGGCATGGCCGAATGGCCAGCCCCCATGGTCTAAGGACTAGGCGTCCAGAGAAGTCTAATACACTAGTAAAAAGTCCTATTTATAGTAAACTAGCTACTAAGGTTTTACATGAGTAAGTAATTGATGCATAAATCCACTTCCGGGGCCCGCTTGGTGTATGTTTGGGCTGAGCTTGGTCTATCCACGAGCTGAGGCTTCTCTTGGAGTTGAACGCCAAGTTATAACCTGTTTTGGGTGTTCAACTCCAGGTCGTGACGTGTTTCTGGCGTTTAACTCCAAACAGCAGCATGTACTTGGCGTTGAACGCCACTTTACGTCGTTAATTCCCAAATAAAGTATGGACTATTATATATTGCTGGAAAGCTCGGGATGTCTACTTTCCAACGCCGTTGAGTGCGCGCCATTTGGAGTTTTATAGCTCCAGAAAATCCATTTCGAATACAGGGAGGTCAGATTCCAACAACATCAGCAGTCCTTGTCAGCCTCCTTATCAGAGTTTTGCTCAGGTCCCTCAATTTTAGCCAGAAATTACTTGAAATCACAGAAAAACACACAAACTCATAGTAAAGTCCAGAAATGTGATTTTAACATAAAAACTAATGAAGACATCCCTAAAAGTAGCTTGAACTTACTAAAAACTACCTAAAAACATTGTCAAAAAGCATATAAATTATCCGCTCATCACTGATGCTGTTGGAATCTGACCTCCCTGCACTCGAAATGGATTTTCTGGAGCTACAGAACTTCAAATGGTGTGCTCTCAACAGAGTTGGAAAGTAGACATTCAGAGCTTTCCATCAATATATAATAGTTTATACTTTATTTGGGAATTGACGACGTAAACGGACGCTCAACGCCAGTTCCATGTTGCTGTCTGGAGTAAAACGCCAGAAACACGTCACGACCCGGAGTTGAACGCCCAAAACACGTTACAACTTGGCGTTCAACTCCAAAAGAAGCCTCAGCTCGTTGATAGATCAAGCTCAGCCCAAACACACACCAAGTGGGCCCCGGAAGTGGATTTATGCATCAATTACTTACTCATGTAAACCCTAGTAGCTAGTCTAATATAAATAGGATAATTTACTATTGTATTAGACATCTTTGGTCTCAGTTTTATTTTATTCTTTATCTGAGGAGACTATTGATCACATTTTGGGGGGCTGGCCATTCGGCCATGCCTGAACCTTTCACTTATGTATTTTCAACGGTGGAGTTTCTACACACCATAGATTAAGGATGTGGAGCTCTGCTGTACCTCAAGTTTCAATACAATTACTATTATTTTCTATCCAATTCGAATTATTCCTATTCTAAGATATTTGTTGCAATTCACCTTGATGAATGTGATGATCCGTGACACTCGTTATCCTCACCTATGAATGCGCGTGATTGACAACCACTTCCGTTCCACCCTAGACCGGGCGCATATCTCCTCGATTCCTTAATCAGAATATTCGTGGTATAAGCTAGAATTGATGGCGGCATTCATGGGAATCCGGAAGGTCTAACCTTGTTTGTGGTATTCCGAGTAGGATTTCGGAATTGAATGACTGTGTCAAGCTTCAATGTCCTGAAGGCTGGGCGTTAGTGACAGACGCAAAAGAATCAAGGGATTCTACTCCAACCTGATTGAGAACCGACAGATGATTAGCCGTGCATTGAAAGAGCATTTGGACCTTTTTCACTGAGAGGATGGGATGTAGCCATTGACAACGGTGATGCCCTACATACAGCTTGCCATGGAAAGGAGTAAGAAAGATTGGATGAAGCAGTAGGAAAGCAGAGATTCAAGAGGAGCACAGCATCTCCATACACCTATCTGAAATTCTCATCATGGAAATTACATGAGTAACTTTATCCTTATTTTATGTTTATTTATTATTTATTAATTTTCGAAAATCCATAATCAATTACAATCCGCCTGACTGAGATTTACAAGGTGACCATAGCTTGCTTCATACCAACAATCTCTGTGGGATCGACCCTTATTCACGTAAGGTTTATTACTTGGACGACCCAGTACACTTGCTGGTTAGTTGAACGGAGTTGTGACCACACATAGTAAAGAGCTATTATCTCGAATTAAATTTCATACAAGTACAAAGAGTACGAATCACAATTTCGTCCACCAAGTTTTTGGCACCGTTGCCGGGGATTGTTCGAGTATGGACAACTGACGGTTCATCTTGTTGCTCAAATTAGGTACTTTTCTTTTTATTTTCTTTTCAAAAAGTTTTCAAATTTTTTCTTTTATTTTCGTTTTTCTAAAAGAATATTTTCAAAAAAAAATAAAATAAAAATACAAAAAAATTAGAAAATCATAAAAATAAAAAATATTTTGTGTTTCTTGTTTGAGTCTTGAGTCAATTTTTAAGTTTGGTGTCAATTGCATACTTTAAAAATTTTTCTTGCATTTTTTTTTGAAAATTCATGAATTCATAGTGTTCTTCATGATCTTCAAGTTATTCTTGGTAAGTCTTCTTGTTTGATCTTAATGTTTTCTTGTTTTGTATCTTTTGTTGTTTTTCATATGCATTTTTCGTTTGTTAGAGTCCATGCATTAAAGATTTCTAAGTTTGGTGTTTTGCATGTTTTCTTTGCATAAAAAATTTTTCAAAAATATGTTCTTGATGTTCATCATGATCTTCAATAGTGTTCTTGGTGTTCATCTTGACATTCATAGTGTTCTTGCAGGCATTATTTGTTTTGATCCATAAAGAAAAGAGAAAAACACAAAAATGACGTTTTTATTTTTTTCTCTCTCCTCATTAAAAATTCAAAAATCAAAAAATATCTTTTCCTTATTTCCCTCCAAATTTTTGAAATTTTGGGTTGACTTGGTCAAAAATTTTTAAAATTAGTTGTTTCTAAGAAGTCAAGTCAAATTTCCAATTTTAAAAAAATCTTATCTTTTTAAAATCTTTTTCAAAAATCATATCTTTTTCATTTTTTTATTATTTTCGAAAAATTCCAAATATCTTTTTCAAAATATTTTCAAAATATTTTTCTTATCTTTATATCAAATTTTCGAAATTACACTAACAAGTAATATGATTGATTCAAAAATTTGAAGTTTGTTTCTTTCTTGTTAAGAAAGGTTCAATCTTCAAAATCTAGAATCCTATCCTTTTAAGTTTCTTGTTAGCTAAGTAATTAATTTTAATTTTAAAATTAAATCTTTCTCAACCATATCTCATCTATCTTATCTTTTTCAAAATTTTATCTTTTTCAATTTTAATTTCAAAATATCTTATCTTGTCTTGTCTTCTTATCTTTTCAAATTTGATTTTAATATCTTTTTAAACTAACTATTTGACTTTTTGTTTGTTTCTTATCTTTTTCAAAATCAACTAACTACATATCCCTCTCTAATTTTCGAAAATACCTCTCTCTTTTTCAAAAATTCTTTTTAATTGTTTTAAATTTTAATTTTAATT
>NC_029775.3:72422308-72423255 GCF_000817695.3 Arachis duranensis
AAATTCTCTATCTCTCCTTCTATCTATTTATTTATTTATTCACTAACACTTCTCTTCATCTCTCTTCATCTCAGATCACCACCTCTATCCTTACCCATTCTTCTTCACTACTCTGCCCTTTCTTCTTCTACTAACATAAAGAAATCTCTATACTTTGACATAGAGGATTCCTCTTTCTTTTCTTGTTCTCTTCTTCCCTATATGAGCAGGAACAAGGAAAAAGACACTCTTGTTGAAGCTGATCCAGAACTTGAAAGGACTCTGAAGAGGAACTAAGAGAAGCTAAACTACAACAATCCAGAGGCAACCTTTCTGAAATTTTCAAACAAGAGAAGGAAATGGCAGTCGAACCCAACAACAATAATGCAAGGAGAATGCTTGGTGACTTCACAAAACCAACGTCCAAATTTGATGGAAGAAGCATCTCCATTCCTGCCATTTGAGCCAACAATTTTGAGCTTAAGGCTCAACTAGTTGCTTTAATGCAACAGAACTGCAAGTTTTATGGACTTCCATCTGAAGATCCTTACCAGTTTTTAACTGAGTTCTTGCAGATTTGTGAGACTGTTAAGACGAATGGAGTATATCCTGAAGTCTACAGGCTCATGCTTTTCCCTTTTGCTGTAAGAGACAAGAGCTAGAACATGGTTGGACTCACAACCTAAAGATAGCCTGGACTCCTGGGATAAGCTGGTCACGACCTTCTTGGATAAATTTTTTCCTCCTCAAAAGCTGAGCAAGCTTAGAGTGGATGCTCTGACCTTCAAGCAAAAAGATGGTGAATCCCTCTATGAAGCTTGGGAAAGATACAAGCAGATGACCAAAAAGTGTCCTTCTGACATGTTTTCAGAATGGACCATATTAGATATATTATATTATGGTCTATCTGAGTTTTCGAAAATGTCACTGGACCATTCTGCAGGTGGATCCATTCACCTAAAGAAAAC
>NC_029775.3:72423960-72425712 GCF_000817695.3 Arachis duranensis
TGAATGCCAAGTTGTTTGGTAATGAGACTTGGGAAGGTGAATCCTCCTTGCTCATTAGTGAACTAGATACATGGATTCAGAAAACTCTACCTCAAAAGAGACAAGATCCTGGTAAATTCTTAATACCCTGTACCATAGGCACCATGACCTTTAACAAGGCTCTGTGTGACCTGGGGTCAGGCATAAATCTTATGCCACTCTCTGTAATGGAGAAACTGGGGATCATTGAGGTACAGCCTGCCTTATTCTCACTTCAATTGGCAGACAAGTCAGTAAGACAAGCTTATGGATTAGTAGAGGACGTGTTAGTAAAGGTTGAAGGCCTTTACATCCCTGCTGATTTCATAATCTTAGACACTAGGAAGGAAGAAGATGAATGCATCATCCTTGGAAGACCCTTCCTAGCCACAGCAGAAGCTGTGATTGATGTTAGTAGAGGAGAATTAGTCCTTCAATTGAATGGAGACTACCTTGTGTTTAAAGCTCAAGGACATTCCTCTGCAACCATGGAGAGGAAGCATGAAAAGCTTCTCTTAGTACAGAGTCAAAAAGAGCCCCCACAGTCAAACTCTAAGTTTGATGTTGGGAGGCCACAACCAAACTCTAAGTTTGGTGTTGAGAAGCCTCTCATTCAAACTCTAAGTTTGGTCTTGGGAGGCCCTCATCATACTCTGAATATCTATGAGGCTCCATGAGAACCCACTGTCAAGCTAATGACACTAAAGAAGCGCTTGTTGGGAGGCAATCCAATTTTTATATATCTAATTTTAATTTTATTTTATTGTTATTTTGTGTTTTATTAGGTTCATGATCATGTGGAGTCACGAAAAAAATACTAAAATTAAAAACAGAATCAAAAATAGCATAAGAAAAATCACACCCTGGAGGAAGGACTTACTGGCGTTTAAACGCCAGTAAGGTGCATCTGGCTGGCGTTCAACGCCAGAACAGAGCATGTTTCCGGCGCTGAACGCCAGAAACAAGCAACATCCTGGCGTTTGAACGCCAGTAACAAGCATGGAAATGGCGTTCAACGCCAGAAACATGCTACACATGGGCGTTGAATGCCCAGAGTGTGCATCCCTTCGGCGTTTAAACGCCAGAATGGTGTGCAAAGGCATTTTACATGCCTAATTGGTGCAGGGATGTAAATCCTTGACACCTCAGGATCTGTGGACCCCACGTGATCATCTCAGGATCTGTGGACCCCACAGAATCCCCACCTAACATATTCTCCCTTCTTCTCAACATTCATTCTCTCTTTCCAATAAACACACTTCCCCAAAAATCCTTCACCAATCACCTCAAACCTCTCTTCTCAATTACCCCCTTCACCACTCACATCCATCCACTCTTCCTCATAAACCCCACCCACCTTCAAAATTCAAAAATCTTTCCCACCCAAACCCACCCTAAAAGACCGAAATTACACCCACTCCCCTCCCTATATATACCCTTCCATTCTACTTCATTTTCACACAACACAAACCCCTCTTCTACACCTTGACTGAAACACCTTCCCTCACTCTCCTCCATATTTTCTTCTTCTTTTTCTTCTCTTCTTTCTTCTCTTGCTCGAGGGCGAGAAATATTTTAAGTTTGGTGTGGTCAAAGCATAATCTTTTTGTTTTTCCATTACCATCAATGGCACCTAAGGCCGGAGAATCCTCTAGAAAAGGAAAAGGGAAGACAAAAGCTTCCACCTCCGAGTCATGGGAGATG
This sequence comes from Arachis duranensis, assembly GCF_000817695.3. Classification (NCBI taxonomy): domain Eukaryota; kingdom Viridiplantae; phylum Streptophyta; class Magnoliopsida; order Fabales; family Fabaceae; genus Arachis; species Arachis duranensis. The sequence goes on from NC_029775.3 coordinate 72,425,683, forward strand.
GAAAGATTCATCTCCAAAAGCCATCAAGAC
>NC_029775.3:72425874-72452512 GCF_000817695.3 Arachis duranensis
TCCAAAGGCAAGCCAGTTCAACTAAGAAGACTGGACCTCAAGCCTGTGGCTAGAGGATGGTTGGAGTTCATTCAACGCTTCATCATTCCTACTAGCAACCGATCTGAAGTTACTGTGGATTGGGCCATCATGATCCATAGCATCTTGATTGGAGAGGAAGTGGAAGTTCATGAAGTCATCTCTTGAATTCTACAAAATAGCCGAAAAGTCCTCCACCATGGCTAGGCTAGCTTTTCCTCACCTTATTTGCCATCTATGTTACTCAGCTGGAGTTATCATAGAAGGAGACATCCTCATTGAAGAGGATAAGCCCATCACCAAGAAGAGGATGGAGCAAGCAAGAGGGACCCTCCATGGATCTCAAGAGATGCATGAGGAAGCTCATCATCAAGAAATCCCTGAGATGCCTCAAGGGATGCACTTTCCTCCCAACAACTATTGGGAACAACTCAACACTTCTCTAGAAGACTTGAGTTACAATATGGATCAATTAAGGGTGGAACATCAAGAACACTCCATCATTCTCCATGAAATTAGAGAAGATCAAAGAGCAATGAGGGAGGAGCAACAAAGGCAAGGAAGGGACATAGAAGAGCTTAAGGACATTGTTGGTCCTTTAAGAAGAAGACGCCACTAAGGTGGACTCATTCCTTGTTCTTATTTTCTCTACTTTTCGGTTTTTATGTTATATGTTTATTTATGTTTTGTGTCTCTACATCATGATCATTAATAGTTAGTAACTATGTCTTAATGTTATGAATAACTCCATTAATCCTTCACCTCTCTTAAATAAAAAAATGTTTTTAACTCAAAAGAACAAAAAGTACATGAATTTCGAATTTATCCTTGAATTTAATTTAATTATATTGATGTGGTGACAATACTTTTTGCTTTCTGAATGAATGCTTGAACAGTGCATATTTTTTATCTTGTTGTTTATGAATGTTAAAAATGTTGGCTCTTGAAAGAATGATGAACAAAGAGAAATGTTATTGATAATCTGAAAAATCATGAAATTGATTCTTGAAGCAAGAAAAAGCAGTGAAAAACAAAATCTTGCGAAAAAAAATATGGCGAAAAAAAATAGAAAGAAAAAGAAATAGCAAGCAAAAAAAGCCAATAGACCTTAAAACCAAAAGGCAAAGGTAAAAAGGATCCAAGGCTTTGAGCATCAATGGATAGGAGGGCCCAAGGAAATAAAATCCAGGCCTAAGCGGCTGAATTAAGCTGTCCCTAACCATGTGCTTGTGTCATGAAGGTCCAAGTGAAAAGCTTGAGACTGAGTGGTTAAAGTCATGATCCAAAGCAAAAAGAGTGTGCTTAAGAGCTCTGGACAACTCTAACTCGGGACTCTAGCAAAGCTGAGTCACAATCTGAAAAGGTTCACCCAGTCATGTGTCTGTGGCATTTATGTATCCGATGGTAATACTGGAAAACAAAATGCTTAGGGCCATGGCCAAGACTTATAAGTAGCTGTGTTCAAGAATCAACATACTTAACTAGGAGAATCAATAACACCATCCGAAATTCTAAGTCCCTAGAGAAGCAAATCATTCTGAACTTCAAAGGAAAAAGTGAGATGCCAAAACTGTTCAGAAGCAAAAAGCTACAAGTCCCGCTCATCTAATCAGAATTAATATTCATTGATATTTTGGAATTTATAGTATATTCTCTTCTTTTTATCCTATTTGATTTTCAGTTGCTTGGGGACAAGCAACAATTTAAGTTTGGTGTTGTGATGAGCGGATAATTTATACGCTTTGTGGCATTGTTTTTAGGTAGTTTTTAGTAAGTTCAAGCTACTTTTAGGGATGTTTTCATTAGTTTTTATGTTAACTTCACATTTCTGGACTTTACTATGAGTTCGTGTTTTTCTGTGATTTCAGGTAATTTCTGGCTGAAATTGAGAGACTTGAGCAAAACTCTGATAGGAGGCTGACAAAGGACTGCTAATGCTGTTGGAATCTGACCTCCCTTCACTCGAAATGGATTTTCTAGAGCTACAGAACTCCAAATTGCGCGCTCTCAACGGCGTTGTAAAGTAGACATCCAGCGCTTTTCAGCAATATATAATAGTCCATACTTTATTCTGGAATTGACGATGTAAACGGGTGCTCAACGGCAGTTCCATGTTGTTGTCTGGAGTAAAACGCCAGAAACACGTCACGACCCGGAGTTGAACGCCCAAAACATGTTACAACTTGGCGTTCAACTCCAAAACAAGCCTCATCTCGTGGATAGATCAAGCTCAGTCCAAACACACACCAAGTGGGCCCCAGAAGTGGATTTATGCATCAATTACTTACTCGTGTAAACCCTAGTAGCTAGTCTAGTATAAATAGGATAATTTACTATTGTATTAGACATCTTTGGTCTCAGTTTTATTTTATTCTTCATCTGAGGAGACTATTGATCACGTTTTGGGGGGATAGCCATTCGGCCATGCCTAAACCTTTCACTTATGTATTTTCAACGGTGGAGTTTCTACACACCATAGATTAAGGGTGTGGAGCTCTGCTGTGCCTCAAGTTTCAATACAATTACTATTATTTTCTATCCAATTCAAATTATTCCTATTCTAAGATATTCATTGCACTTCAACTTGATGAATGTGATGATCCGTGACACTCATTATCATTCTCACCTATGAACACGCGTGATTGACAACCACTTTCGTTCTACCCTAGACCGGGCACATATCTCTTGGATTCCTTAATCAGAATCTTCGTGGTATAAGCTAGAATTGATGGCGGCATTCATGGGAATCCGGAAGGTCTAACCTTGTCTGTGGTATTCCGAGTAGGATTCCGGAATTGAATGACTGTAACGAGCTTCAAACTCCTGAAGGCTGGGCGTTAGTGACAGACGCAAAAGAATCAATGGATTCTACAGGAGTAAGAAGGATTGGATGAAGCAGTAGGAAAGCAGAGATTCAGGAGGAGCACAGCATCTCCATACACCTATCTGAAATTCCCATCATGGAAATACATGAGTAAGTTTATCCTTATTTTATGTTTATTTATTATTTATTAATTTTTGAAAATCCATAATCAATTATAATCCGCCTGACTGAGATTTACAAGGTGACCATAGTTTGCTTCATACCAACAATCTCTGTGGGATCGACCCTTACTCACGTAAGGTTTATTACTTGGACGACCCAGTACACTTGCTGGTTAGTTGAACGGAGTTGTGACCACACATAGTAAAGAGCTATTATCTCGAATTAAATTTTATACAAGTACAAAGAGTACGAATCACAATTTCGTCAACCACCACGCGACAGCGTGCCCCACGCGATCGCGTGGATTCAAATTTACTAACCCCCAGTGATGCAAAACCCTACCCGTCGTGTCCCCATTCCCCTTCTTCTTCCTTTCTTCTCTGCAACCCACCCCCAACCACCTCCTACCGCCGCACCACCCTCGCCCACCCAGCCCCAACCACGACACCACCCCCTTCTTCCTTCCCTCTCTTTCTTCTCTCTCTCTTCTCTTCCTCCCTCCACCACCACTGCCCCCTCCACGGCCAGCCCCCACCACGAACAGAACACCACCACCGCGCAACCCAGTTCTGCCACCGTGCCACCGTGCCCCTCCCAGTACCACCGCAACCACACCCCTGCCATCTCTCAGTTCCCTAGCCTATTTCATACGCCTACTAGGTTCCATCGAATGCCACCTTTCTTTCATTCATAGTTATTTGCATATTTTTCAGTTTCTGTTTAACATTAGGCTAGTTAGAGATGCTTTTTTTATAGTGGATTATAAGTTGTTAGGTAGCTAGGATAGATTGTATTGCATGAGATTCCACCACTTTACCTTACTCTTTATCTTGGATTTAGCATGAGGACATACTATTGTTTAAGTGTGGAGAGGTTGATAAACCAATATTTTATGATATATATTGTGCTCAATTTAAGTGATTTATTCAACCCTTCACATACTTATTCATGTAAATTGCATGGTTTTACTTTCCCTTCCTTATTATGTGATATATGTGAAATACATGTTTTCCTATGCTTTAAAAATAATTATTTTAATTACCCTTTATTACCATTCGATGCCGTGATTTGTGTGTTGAGTAGTTGCAGAGCTTCTGAGGTAGGAATGACTTAAAGGATGGAAATGAAACATACAAAAATGGAAGGAAAGCACAAAATTGAGTTTTCGAAGAAACTGGCAGCGACGCGAACGCATGGACGACGCGGCTGCAAGCCCAGCGCGAAAAGGGAGTGATGCGAACGCGTGACAAGGAAAACTCCAGATGACGCGACCGCGTGACCCACGCGTACGCGTGACAGATGCCACGCACCAGAAATTACAGAAAACACGCCCAGTGATTTCTGAAGCCCTTTTTAGCCCAGATCCAAGTCCAAGAGGCATAGATTAGAGGTTATGAAGTGAGGGAATGCATCCATTGAGAGGGAGATCTCCAGTTATTTTTCACTTTTCATAATTTAGATGTAGCTTTTAGAGAGAGAGGTTCTCTCCTCTCTCTTAGGTTTTAGGATTAGGATTTCTTTTAGTCATTAGGATTGTTTCTTCGTACCAGGTTCAATAATTTATGTTTCTCCTCTATTTTTGTTTACTCTAAATCTTTTATTTGTATTTGATTTATGTTGCCCAAATTGGCTTATGAACTTTTCCATGTTGGGATTGATTTTCTTAATTAATACACATTGAGGTATTTCAGACTCATGATTGCTTTTCCTTATTTATAATTTAGATTATTTACTATTGGCTTAGGTTGATTAATTGGTAACTCTTGAGCTGTCAAACTCAATCGTGATTGATAATTGATATCTTCGCTGATTAATTTAGATTCCTATAACTCTAGTTTTTCCTTAAGGAGTTGACTAGGACTTAAGATGTTAAATTAATTTGTCCACTTAACTAACCTTCATAGTTAGAGGTTGACTTGGTGGGAGCAAAAATATAATTCTCAGCACCATTGATAAGGATAACGAGGATAGGACTTCCAGTTTTCATACTTTGCCAAGAGTTTTTAGATATTAATTTATTAATTCCTGCAATCTATTTCTCCTATTCAAAACCCAAAAATACTGTTTTCCATAACCAATAATAAATCATACTTCCCTGCAATTCCTTGAAAAGATGACCTGAGGTTTGAATACTTCGGTTTATAAATTTTATTGGGTTTGTTACTTGTGACAACGAAACGTTTGTAAGAAAGGTTGATTGCTTGGTTTAGAAACTATACTTGCAACGAGAATTTATTATAACTTCTAAATCATCAATCTTCAGTTCTTCAACATGGTTCTTAGACAACCAGTCCAACCCCAAGATAAGATCAAGACCGATCATCGGCAAGCAGATAAAATTATGGACAAAGTCACGTTGCTTGACCCTAAATGCAACTTGCAGGCATCCTAACCTAGTTATCATAGCTTCATGGGTGGAATTATACACCTTTAGGTCATAACCTACAACTACAATCTTCAAGCCTAACTCACTAGCTTTTTTGAATGCAATGAATGAATGTGTTGCTCCCGAATCAAATAAAGCATTTAAAGTTTGACCAGCCATTTCATAGTTACCTCGGATAAGTGTCCCGGATCCCTCAGTACCTATAGCTGACGTGGTGAACACTTGACCAGTCTGCTATTCTTTCCCTGCACCTTGTTCCTACTTCTCCAGACAGTTTGCGGCTTTATGCCCTGCCTTACCACAAGAGTAACACAAGCCCCATCCGGCCTTACACGGGGCTCCCGGATGGTGACTTCTGCACCTAGCACAAGCTTGCTCATTCTGAGGCTGCTTTCCAAATCCCTTTCCTTGGGAGTTGTTGTTGTTCAACCTCCTAAAAGAGCCTCCCAGCTTGAAAGGCGGACCTCTAGGTGCAAATTTTTTCCCTCGGTTCTGTGAGAATGATCCCTTGTGAATTCCCCTTTCTACAACCGCCTTCTTCACACACTCTTCAGCAACCCTACTCTTGTTCACCAATTCAGAGAAAGTTCTGATCTCCATTGGTCCCACTGAGCTAAAGATATAGCTTCGGAGTCCTCCTTCATACTTAATGCAGTTCCATTCCTTATAGTCTTCCGGAGTTCCCTGACACATACGGGAAAACCTGAACAGCTCCTCAAACTTGTCAGTATACTCAGATATGGACTTAGTACCTTGCTTCAGCTGTAGCAACTCAAGTTCCTTGGCCATCCTGGTAGAAGTTGGAAAGTACTTCTTGTAGAAATCCTCCCGAAAGGCATCCCAAGTGATATAGTCATCACCCTGCTGCAGAAGACATCGGACTCATTGCCACCAATGCGATGCTTCCCCAGTGAGCAAATAGGTAGCAAACTCAACACACTGCCCTTCAGGTACCACCTACGCTTGCAATACTCGCTCCATAGCCTGAAACCAGATGTCGGCTTCAGTCGGGCTAGTAGTTTCCTTGAACTTAGGTGGATTAACCTTCAAGAAGGTTGCCAGTGTCATCGGGCTCTGAGCTCCGCCTCCGTCATTGCCATGGTTGTTCATCGGTTGCCCGAGAGCCTCTGCAGTGGCCTGCAGAGCAGCAGCCATATTCTCCAATGCTGCCATAAAGTCTATCAGGTCATTTGGGTTGGCTCCCAGCCCCCGCGCATTAGTACGATCTCTCCTACGACCTCTACTACATCCATGAGGCGCCATCTAGTTCCTATACACAACAAACAATCGAGTATGGTAACAGTGCCCACATATCTAACATGTAATGTTCTGGGAAAGCCAAAGACAATCCTAGAACTTCTAATAGATAATTCAAAGCTTATAAATAGGCTAAACTATAAATTGCAACAGACTAAAGATCTTCAGTCTAATTAATGCTTCCCTTTCCAATTCCTTCAGACCTCCCAACCACCAGCAGGAGTATAATATTGCAAACACAGTTATATCAGACAAGAGATATACAAATAGGAAATAGATACAGAATTTAGACAATTAGCAAGTATTATGCAGTCAATTAGGCAATCTCGAACAATTCACATTATATGCATATGATGTATGCCTGTCCTGATGGCTAATGATATCATCTGTCAGTATAGCCAACCCGACAAGTCCTGGTAGCTGACCATTGGACTGTCCTTCTATCGTGCATCCCCAACTTGAGTTATTCTTGATCATCATCATGATCATAATCATAATCATGCTGGGATGTAAGCTTGTAGATTGATTTCTGGAAACCTTGCTTTGTTACTGCCTCCAAAGGATGCCCCAAGACTTTGGTTTGAGTCTTGGGGTTTTCCTTTTCTTTGTTCCACCGCCTGAGAAGTATTGACCGAGTTGTTTTCTCCCTTTGTCTGAGATGTTTGTGGTAACCCCATCTTCTTTTCTTACTTGTAGGGTTAGTTGGCCTCATGTCTTCTCGCAATAACATTGTAGAGATGTCTTCCAGAGTTCCCGAGGGGATGTCCGATTGGCTGGACTCCCTTGTTTTGTTGCGTGTTTCTGTTGTGGATGCTGAGTTTTGCACAGAGCTGAGGAAGCGCCATAGGATTTGTGGTAACAATGCCCATGAGGAGGATTATGAGCATGTTGCTCCTGATTCTGACGAGAGAGTTTGTTTTCTGACTTCCGTTGAGGGAGAGCGTCCCTTCTTTTATGCTTATGAATACTTCTTCAGTCAGTTGAACATTACTTTTCCTTTTAACACTTTCGAGACCGACCTGTTGTGGTTGTGTAATATTGTCCCATCCCAGCTTCACCCAAATTCCTGGGGTTTTATTAAAATTTTCCAGCTTCTCTGCCGAGAATTAGATGTAACACCCTCTCAAACTCTTTTCCTTTACTTGTTTGTTTCCGCCAAGCCTGGCGGTTCTTCAAAAAAGAAAGCTTCCTGGGTTTCCTTCAGGTCCGCCCAGGGCCATAAAGTTTTTGCTATGTATGACGAGTCCTTTAAGGACTTCAAGAATTACTTCTTTAAGGTTCGTGCTGTCGAGGGGGCCCGCCCCTTTTTTCTTGATGAAAATGATGAGCCTTCTTTCCCTCTAGAGTGGCAGAAGGATGTAAGAGTGTCTCGGTATACCTGAGAGACGCTTGATGATGTTGAGCGCACCTTTGTTGTTGTTCTTGAGGATCTTTGGGGGGAAGCCACCCCATCTTGATACAAAAAGGTTTTTGAATGACCCATCCTTGGTTCGGACTGTTTTGGGGTACTTGTCTGACTTGTTTCTATACTTGTTTCCCTTTTTATTGGATTTGTAACTCTTTGTTGTGGTTGATTTTATATTTGCAGAGATGTCAAAGAACAATGACCCCATGAAGGCCTTTAAAAAGGCGAAGAAGGCAACTGCTGCTCTGAACATCTCGGCCAAGGTAGCCGGGGAGAGATCTTCTCAGGTCCCATTAAAGCCTCTTGTGCCAATTTCTCCTGGGCCGATGAAAGCAATTCCTACTCATCGGTTTCGTCAGGTCGATCCACTACAGACCTCGGCCGTTGCTTCTGGCGCTCCTCCTAGTAAGAAGGAAAAAGTAACTGAGCCTTTCAACCTTGACGCTCCTGACTTTGATCCGATCGAGTTTGTAGATCAACAAATCGGTCCTTATGGCGCCCTTTCTATGGATGACATCTCCCTTCTTCAGCATTTTGATTATGTAGCTCGAAGTGGTATTAAGTTGGCACACTTGGGAGCGGCCCTGTATCGAACTGCTCAAAGTCTTCCTCTCCATGCCACCAAAGCCTTTATGGAGGAGGCCAAACGGGAGTTTGATCAGATAAAGGGCTTGAAGGAGAAGCTCGAGGTGAAGATGGCCAAGTTGGAAAAAGATCTGAAGAATGAGAAGGCGAGTTCCCTTTCTTTGGCTGCCTCTGTAAGGCTGGCTGAGGATACGGCCCTGAGACACAAGGATAGTTATGTCACATCTTATTGGGAGGGGATGCGTCTGAAGGAGGAGTTGGAAAACGCCCGAGCTGATTACGCCGAGCTCCAGGGTCATCTTGTTGGAAGTGTAACTGCTGCCTATGAGAACTTGAAGGAGCAGGTTCGGATTATTGCTCCTGAGGCTGACCTTACTCTCTTCAGCCTGGACAATGTTGTGAGGGATGGTAAGATTGTCCTTGATGACCAGGATGATGATGATGCAGATCCTCCCCCTGTGCCTTCTGTCAAAGTGTCGACCTCCTCGGTTCCTCCCGTTATGTCTGATCCGGATTGTCAGATTCTGAACCGGGATGATGGAACTGTAGATGTTGGGCCTATTCAGACTCGCCCTCCTTCTCCCCGTACTGATGCTGCTGGGAAGGCTCCCGATCTTAGCTGATCTTCTTTCTAAGTATTTGTGTAAATAGCCCGGTTTGTGGGCTTTTGAACTATTTATTGTTTTGTTTAACTGCTGACGCTTTTTAGTTGCATGCCTAGCAACTTTTTATTTTGAAAAACAAAAGTAGCTTTCTGAGGTTGATTTTGGTGGCCTCTTGAAGCTTTATCATACTATGCTTTTATTGTGCTTTAACATGGTATCTGTTGGAATCTTGCTGCTTGGCCTCTTTAGATTGCTTTCGTACTTATTGTTTGTAGCTTGGATCCTTTTGAGGCCGTGACTGTGGGGGGTCCGACTTGTTTCTCGGTTTCCTAGCTTTTGTTTGTATTTTTAGCGCCTCATAACCGATTTCTTTATGTTGGTCCCCTTCTAAGTTATTTTTGTAATCTTCTTTCCCGGACCTTTGTCAGGTCTCTTTAAGGGATTACTTTTATAACTTATCTTTGTAGGAGACCGACTTCATTAGGTCGATCTCTTCCTAGTTGTTTTTGTAATCTTCTTTCTTGGACCATTGTTAGGTCTCTTTCAGGGATTACTTTTAACAACTTGTCTTGTAGGAGACCGACTTCGTTAGGTCGATCTCTTCTAAGTTGTTTTTGTAATCCTCTTTCTTGGACCTTTGTTAGGTCTCTTTCAGGGATTACTTTTACAACTTGTCTTGTAGGAGACCGACTTCGTTAGGTCGATCTCTTCTAACTTATAGTAATTCCTCTTTAATAAGGTTGGCCAGACCTCTTTCCAGGGATTTGCTGATAACTTGGGTTGACTTGGTCTAACTTTTTAGTATCGGCCAGTCTTTTTTAAGTTATTATATAGCAATCCATAAGACCTCGTCAGGTTCTTTTTGAGATCATTTTCGATAACTTCTTGCATTACTCAGTGTTCATCTTTGCTGATTTATAGATGGTGGTTTTTTGTCCCGGTTTGATCGATCTTTTAGGTGAATCGCGTTTTCACCTTTGTCGGTCGATCATTCCTATGGAGATCGTACAGTGAATCTGTTCTTCACTTTTTGTCGATCTGTTGCTTTATAACCGGATGATGAAGGCTTCAGATTAATGCGTCTTGGGAATTTGTAGAATATCTGAAATGTATTTTAGTCTCAATCTTGACGCCTCATTAAAAAACCTTTTCAAGAAAAAGAGTGCATCTTGAGATCTTTTACCTTTCCTAGCTATAGCACCTTCTTAGGTTACAGGCGTGCCATGATCTGGGGAGTTCCCGTCCCTCGAGTTCGGACAGTCTGTAGTAGCCCTTCCCAAGTACTTCTGTGACTCGGTAGGGTCCTTTCCAGTTAGCTGCCAGCTTTCCTTCTCCGAGTCGAGTTGTTCCAATATCATTTCGGATTAAGATGAGATCATTCTCCGTGAAATCTCTTGGCACTACCTTTTGATTATACCTGGAAGCCATTCGTCGTTTTAGTGCTTCTTCTCTGATCCGAGCTCTTTCTTAGATTTCTGGAAGTAGGTCGAGCTCTTCTCTTTGGAGTTGAGAATTGATTTGTTCATTGTAGTGGACTACTCGGAGAGATCCTTCTTCGACCTCTATTGGAATTATTGCCTCCACTCCGTATGTTAATCGAAATGGTGATTCGTTTGTGGTAGAATGGGGGGTTGTTCGATACACCCATAGGACGTGTGGAAGTTCCTTGGCCTAAGCCCCTTTTGCTTCTTGCAGTCTCCGTTTCAGTCCGGCCAATATGACTTTGTTGGCCGCTTCGGCTTTTCCATTAGCTTAGGGATGTTTGACGGAGGTGAACTGGTGTTTTATATTCAAGTCGGCCACTAGTTTTCTGAAGCCTGCATCTGTGAATTGGGTGCCGTTGTCTGTGGTGATGGAGTATGGTACCCCGAACCTCGTAATAATGTTCCTATATAGAAATTTCTGGCTTCTTTGGGCAGTGGCATTGGCTAGGGGTTCTGCCTCGATCCATTTTGTGAAATAGTCTACTCCTACTATGAGGAATTTTACATGTCCCGATCCCTGTGGGAAGGGTCCGAGAAGGTCGAGTCCCCATTTTGCAAATGGCCAGGGTGAGGTCACGCTGATGAGCTTTTCTGGTGGGGCGATGTGAAAGTTGGCATGCTTCTGACATGGTGGGCATGTACTTACAAATTCTGTAGCTTCTTTTTGTTGAGTTGGCCAATAGAATCCCGCCCGAAGTACCTTTTTGGTGAGAGCTTGTGCTCCGAGATGATTACCACAAATGCCGCTATGTACTTTCTCCATGACTTTCTTTGTGCTGGAGGTCGGTACGCATTTTAACAATGGTATTGATATCCCTCTTTTGTACAGGGTATTGTTTATGATGTGTAGTACTGTGCCTCCCTTTTCAACCTCTTTGCCTCCTTTTCATCTGTAAGGAGCGCTTCTGTTTTGAAGTAGTTAATTATGGGGGTCATCCATCCTTGATCCTGACCTGTTATGGCTAGGATTTTTTCTTCTTCCAATATTGATGGGTTCTGCAGTATTTCCTGGATGAGGCTTCTATTGTTTCCCCTGGTTTGGTGCTGGCTAGTTTTGAGAGTGCGTCAGCTCGGGCATTTTGCTCGCGGGGTATGTGGCAGATCCTATATTCCCCGAGTTGTCCGAGCTGTTCTTTGGTTTTATCCAAATATTTTTTCATGGTAGGATCTTTGGCTTGGTAGCTTCCCGTTATTTCTGAGGTAACGACTTGTTAGTCACTGTAGATGTTGAGTTTCTGAGCTCCGACCTCCCTAGCCAGCTTCAAACCAGCTAATAATGCTTCGTATTTCGCCTGGTTGCTTGAGGCCGGGAATCTGAATTTCAGGGAAAGCTCAAGTTGGGTTCCTTGGTTGCTTTCGATTATCACACTTGCACCACTTCTGGTTTTATTTGAGGAACCGTCCACGTATATGTTCGACTCTATGGGGATTTTCGTGGTGTCTGTGAATTCTGCGATGAAGTTGGCTAGGTATTGTGATTTAATGGCTGTTCGCGCCTCGTATTGGAGGTCGAACTCGGACAAATCGATTGCCCACTGTAGGATTCTTCCTGGTAGATCTATTTTCTGCAATATCCCTTTTATGGGCTGGTTGGTCCGAACTTTAATGGTGTGCGCTTGGAAGTATGGGCGAAGTCATCGGGATGTGAGTATCAGAGCATAGGCAAACTTCTCTATTTTCTGGTAGTTCAGCTCTGACACCTGTAGTTCTTTACTAATGAAGTAGACGGGTTGTTGTCCCCCTTTATCTTCTCTAACTAGTGCTGAGGCTATTGCCCGACTTCCTACCGCGAGGTACAGTATGAGTGGTTCTCCCTCTTGTGGTCGAGATAGGATAGGGGGCTGTCCAAAGAATTCTTTGAATTCTCGGAAGGCTTGTTCACATTCCGTTGTCCACTCGAAGTTCTTTCCCTTCCTTAAGGTAGCGTAGAAGGTGAGGGATCTTATTACTGACCCTGCTAGGAATCTGGACAAGGCCACCAATCTCCCATTGAGTTGTTGTACCTCTTTGATGCAGGTTGGGCTTTTCATGTTGAGTATGGCCTGGCATTTATCTGGATTTGCCTCGATTCCTCTTTGTGTGAGCATAAAGCCCAAGAATTTACCTGCTTCCACTGCGAAGGTACATTTAGCCGGGTTGAGTCGCATGTCGTGCTTCCGTATGGTGTCGAACACTTGAACCAAGTCGGTTAGTAATGTATCTTTACTTTGTGTCTTTATCAACATGTCATCCACATAGACCTCCATGATTTTTCTGATGTGGTCTGAGAAGACTTTATTCATTAGCCTTTGATAAGTGGCTCCCATGTCCTTAAGGCCGAAAGGCATTACGATGTAGCAATAATTTGCTTTTGGTGTGAGAAACGAGGTTTTTTCTTGATCCAGTGCATACATTGGGATCTGGTTGTACCCTGAGTATGTGTCTATGAACGAGAGATACTTATATCCCGATGAGGCATCTACTAGAGCGTCGATGCTTGGGAGTGGATAAGGATCTTTTGGGCAGGCTTTATTAAGGTCGGTGTAGTCGATGCACATTCGCCACTTCCCATTTGACTTTCTCACCAAGACGACGTTTGCTAGCCATAGTGGGTATTTAACTTCTCTTATGAACCCTGCCTCTAGTAGTGCTTATACTTGTTTTTCTACAGCCTGAGACCGTTCTGGCTAGAGTTTTCTTCGTCTTTGTTGTACCGGCTGGGATCCCGGGTAGACTGCCAACTTGTGGCTCATTAGTTCGGGATCTATGCCTGGCATGTCGGCAGTTTTCCATGCGAAGAGATCAACATTATCTCGTAGGAACCGTATTAGTGATTCCTTTGCGTTTCCTTTCAGGATCGTGCCAATATTACTTGTTTTATCCGAGGTATCTCCGATTTGGACTCTTTCTATTTCTCTTTTGAGTCGTGGGCGGAGTTCTTCTCGTCTCTGAACTCCGCCGAGTTCGATTGTGTGGAACTCTCCTCCTTCGCCTCAGAGGTTTAGATTTTCATTATAACAGAGACGCGCCATCTTTTGATCTGCTTTTATTGTAGCTATCCATTCTGCAGTTGGGAATTTCATACATAGATGTGGAGTTGAAACTATTGTGCCGAGTTGATTTAACGTTGTCCGACCTATTAAGGCATTGTAGGCTGAGCTTACGTCGACCACAATATAGTCTATCTTTAGTGTTCTTGATTGGTTCCCCTTTCCAAAGGTCGTATGTAACTATACGTATCCCAGTGGCTGTACTGGGGTATCCCCAAGTCCGAACAGGCTGTTCGGGTATGCTCTTAGCTCTTTTTCTTCTAAGTCGAGCTTGTCGAAGGCAGTTTTGAATAAGATGTCGGCAGAGCTTCCTTGGTCAATTAATGTACGGTGGAGGTTGGCGTTGGCCAATATGATTATGATGACCATGGGGTCGTCGTGTCCTGAGATGATTCTGGTAAACGTGATTGCTGGGATGTCTGGCGCCTCCTTCTTTCCTTCAACATGATATACTTCTTTGAGGTGTCGCTTGCAGGATGATTTGGAGATTCCTCCTCCAGCAAATCCACCGTGTGTCACCTGGACATGTCTCTCTGGTGTGCGGGGTGATCGTTCAGACCATCCGACATCTTCATCCCTTCTTCTTTTTCTTAGTTCTTCGTCCCGATTGGCCAAGAATCAATCTAGTTTTCCTTCCCTGACTAATTTCTCTATGACATTTTTCAAGTCAAAACATTCGTTGGTGGAATGTCCTCGGACTCAATGATATTCACAGTATTCGTTCCGATTTCCTCCTCCCCTTTTGCCTTTGAGTGGCCGAGCTGGGGGTATTTTTTCCGTATGGCAGACTTCTTTGTAAACATCTACCAAGGATACCCCAAGAGAGGTGTAGTTATGATATTTTTTTATTTTCTCCCCAAAGCGATCTTCCTTTTCTTGGATTCTTTATCTTTATCTCGGTAGGCAGAACCGAACCTCGAGGCTTCCCCAAGTCGAGAATTCTCTTCCATGTTGATGTACTTCTGCGCCCACTCTTGTACTTTGTCTAGGGATGCTGGGTACTTCTTTGATATAGATTGGCTAAATGGTCCTTCTCGTAGGCCATTTATGAGGCCCATGATGGCAGCTTCTGTTGGTAGACTTTGTATGTCCATGCATGTTTTGTTGAATCTTTCCATGTAGTTACGAAGACTCTCCCGATTTCCTTGCTTGATTCCTAGTAGGCTGGGTGCGTGTTTGGCTTTGTCCTTTTGTATGGAAAATCTGGCCAGGAACTTTTTGGCCAGGACATCGAAACTCGAGATGGATTTTGGAGGTAGGTTGTCGAACCATCTAATGGCTGTCTTGGTAAGAGTTGTTGGAAAGGCTTTGTAGCGAACTGCATCTGAGGCGTCAGTGAGGTACATCCTACTTCTGAAGTTGCTGAGATGGTGGTTGGGGTCCGAGGTACCGTCATACAGAGTCATATCCAGAAGTTTGAAATCTTTTTGGATTTTGGTCTTCATAATTTCCCTGGTGAATGGATCTTTATCTTTGTGAGAGCTATCCTCTGGGGTGGATCGAGTAGCTTTAGTTTTGAGATCAGCTTCGAGTTTCATAAGCTTATCTTCTAATTCTCGGCGCCGCCTTATCTCCCGATGTAGATCCTCTTCTTTTTTGCGTTGATGTTGGGTTTCTTTTTCAAGTTGCTTTAATCGATCTTGAAGTGCTTCTATCACCCCCGGATTTGATGAATTTTTGTCTCCATTGGATTCCGAGTATCTTTAAGTATAGCATCCATGTTCTTGTGCGGCGTTCTATCTTCCAAACCTGAGTCATGGTCGTTGTCATGGTTGTCCGCCATGGTGTTGGGATGACTTCCAGGATCCCCGGTAATTGCGCCAATGTTCCGAGGGTTACCTGAAACTATAGGTCGATCTCGGTCGAGATCTTCTGTGTTGGTGGGAGCCGACGTGTCCGACAGGTGTATAGCGGCCGGAGCTGGTGTGTCCGACTTTGTGGAACTGAAAATGCTGCTGATCCTTCATCCCTGGAGGGTGGGGGGAACCTGCAAGGGACTCCGATGCTTAAGTTAGCAAGGGTATTAAGCAGGTATTGAATAGGATCAGAATATGAGTTATACCTGGGTTCTCCAGTGTATTTATAATGGTGAGATGTGGCCTCTTGTGGATAAGATAAGTTAGTTATCTTATCTTATCTTTATCTTATCTTCAAGTGAGGTCATCTTATCTTCATGGGTACCACCCTTCTCTTGTAGGCTTGGGCTACCTTAGGATCTGGGGCGTGTTCCTCTATTTGGGCCTTTTGTTTGGGCTTTCTCGTGACTTGGCCAAGCTTTTTAAGAAGATGTCGGATTGTCCTGACCTGAAGAGGTCGGTCGCTTTGTCTGTAGAATATCCCGGGTCGGACAACTCGACCCAGGATATGAACAGGATGAGATCAGAGGCTTAGAAGTATGAAATTTGGCTTTTAAAACACAAAAATCAACTTTTGAATGAAAACAGGGTCACATGTACGCGTTGCCCATGCACACGCGTGGAAAAGCCAAATGTGCATTGACACGTATGCATCGCCCACGCGCATGCGTGGATGGGAAAACAGCCATGTGACACCTACGCGTCAGCCAGTCGTATGCGTGGGTGCGTTTTATGTTCCACGCACATAACCAGCACAGTTCTCGCACAACTCTCAAAAAGTTGGCTGGGCATTTAGTGCAGCTCACCAACGCATACGCGTCAGTCATGCTTACACGTGGGGGTGCGTTTTGCCAAAAAATTTTCTAAGTTAAAAAGCTGCAAAATTCACATATTCACACCCCAATCTTCTGACGGACATAACTTCTTCGTTTCAAATCATCTTTAGCCTATTCTTCGAACGGCATGAACATCCCGGATCCAATTTCATTTCTAAACAAGTTTGGCACAAAACAGGGATCCGGAGTCCATGTTATGCTCCATCAAAGTATGCCCAAAAACCATATTTTCATATAAAACCACAAAGTGCCATTTTTAAAACAAACCAATTTCATCCCTTTTTAAAATCAACCAAAACATACCAATTTTAACCCTTTTTGAAATCAACCCAAAACATACCAAAAATCAACCTCAAGCCTCCTCAACTCATACATTAACATTTTTATCAAATCCACAACCACCATCCCACCATTTTAACCCATCTCAAAAAAATGGCTAAATTACAAACATATTAACATGTCATACATCATTCCTCATCCCAATTTCCAACAATACCATTTCTAATCAACCATCATTATACATAATCAATATCATACTCACCATCAACATGGTTTCGCCAACAATTCAACATCAACCAATCATCAAGCATATATCAAACATGCATATCTCTCATGCATCATACCATCAATGCATCAATATTCATAATCACATATATGACCACATAATATATCTCAACCATCCAACAACATCAACAATTTAATGCCTATCTTAGGGCCTCTAGCCTAAGTTTTCATACCACATTACATTTTAGATACAAGAAACCGAGACCATACCTTAGCCGATTTCTCCCACTCAACCGGAGCACTTCCAAATCACTTCTCCACAAGCTCTCAATGTCTCAACACCTCCAAGAACAGATTGGCACACCAATGCCCTTTTCCAAGCTTTCCAAAATCTCAATCAAGCTTCAATATTCACACACACACTACCTAAGCCACAATTATCATACACAAACACAACAACTCAATACCCAAACATCAAAAACCAATAAATTACACTAGGGTTGTGAATCTTACCACACCCAAGGTTCAAGGAGACAAAATTAATCTTCTCTTTCAAGAGAGTTGGGTCATATAACATCAATGAGCCCAAAATCTTAACACCTTTCAACCAAAAATTTAAAATTAAGAGCTGAGGAACTGAGATGAAATCGTGGCTTACCTCAAGAATAAAGTAGTGGGTTTTGTAGAGCTCTTCGTGATGAACCCGTGGCCATAAACGGTGCGACAATCGGTGCTCTAGATCAAAAGTTATGGTGGTTTGAAGATCAAACAAGGGTAGAACTTTGAGAGAGTGTTCTTCCCCCTTTCTCATACCATTTCAGCATGTTCTTGAGTGTAGTGAGGAGAGAGAGTGTTATTTTTAGGTTTTTAGGTTTAATTAGGTTGGGCCAAGGGCCCAATATGGGTCCGGTTGGTCCAGCTTGGCCCGTTCGGTCTAATTTTGGTCTAATTTCTACAAAATTGGTATCGAAATTCTCATCTCAATCTCCTCTATCATATTAAGCCATAAAAATCACATTTTCGTCTTTCTAGAATAAATTCTCATTTATGGGTTAATTAGTCATTAATTAACCGGGTTTTACAGTACGCACAACTTGCAAATCCCTAGGGCATGCGTACGCATAACCCTTTGTGCGTGCGCACGAGCTTAACCACACGCTCTGGTCCGTGTGCGTGCACGATAGCATGTGTATGCACACATACTAGAAATCCTGGTTTTCTGCAACTTAGCCAAATTTAATTTTTCTGTATCTAACTTTCGACATCCATAACTTTCTCTACAAAACTCTTATTTCACAATCTTTAAACCGTTTTAAAGATCTTAAATTATCTTTAGTTTGAAACAAATTACACCTGAATCCAAAATCTGAGGATCAAGTTATGGTCCGCCGAAGTTTGTTAAAAATTTGTTTTACCGAAAGAGTTCCGAAACCTCCATTTTCCAAATCCTCAATTTCAAACCAATTGCTTTACAACTATAACAACCCCACAGCTCCAAAAATGATATTCACCTATTTTCCAAACACATCTCATCATCTCAACACCTAAATTCATCAACCAAAGCCACAGTTCCTACTCATAATTACCACCAATGTCAACATTAAATATCAACAATTCATGATACATGTACATACTACCTCTACACAATCTAAGCAACCATTTCATATTCAGAATCAATACCAAATACCTCTAACCAATTCCTCATGTCACTCAGTCATTTCATCACATATCAACATACAAACCCATTTGTTATTCACCAATCCCATGCATAATTTTCCACCAAACTCAACATTTATAACAATAATTCCCAATCATCATCATCTCACTATATTAATATTTCAAATTCACAATACTACTGCCAATGTCATACATGCATATAGAAATACTCATTTACTAATCACATTACTCAACCAACTCTTACCGTTCAACCTATCTTATGGACAACTAACCTAAGTTTTCACGCAACATTATATATTAACTATGAGAAACCAAAATCATACCTTAGCCGATTACTCCCTAAGCACGGAACACTTCAAAATGCCCTCTTTTCTCTTAAGTCTCCAAGTCAAACTAGCCACCAAAGTTTGATTTCAAGCGCTCAAATTCACCGATTCAATCTCTAATTCAACATAAATTCAATCTAATTCCATGAGATTAACCAAATTAATAACTAAGGTTAACATAATTAAACAACCACAAGGGTTTAGAGTTTCCTTACCTTACCCATTGATGATTGGGATAAAACCTAAAAATTATCCACTACTAGAGCACCGCTAAACCATCAAAATCACAAATCTCTCAATACTAAAATCCAAATTTACAAAAATGAAAGGAAAGAAGGACTAGGAATAGAGTTAGAATTTTGTCAACAAATCAATTGGATAAAACTGAAGAGAACTCCAAGATAAACATGTAGCCGTAAATGACTCGTCAATCGGAGCTTTGGATTGAAAGATACAAAGATCTGAAGGTGATGAAGGAATGAGGGCTAGGGTTCCACGTTTTCTCTCTCCTCCTCAGCATGATTTCAATGAATGAATGGGGAAGAAGACCAAGTGTGGCTTCTTATATGTTGGACCTTGGTCTCAGTTTTGGCCTGGTTCAATCGGTTCGGCCTGTTGGCCCAACTTTAGACAAAAACCTTTAAAATTAGTGTCAAAATTCATATTTTAATTATTTTTACCTTTTTAAATTATCAATTTAATTTTTTAATTTTTTTTAAATAATAATTAATTTATAGGTTAATTATTTACTAATTATCCAGAATAATTTTAGGAAGAACAACAATCTCCCACAGAATGGTAAAGGAAAACAGACGAAGGCTGCTTCAGATGACTTGAGATGCCAAAGATGCAGTAGCTACCATCCGAATAGGCCATGCTGGTTCGGTTTGGTCTTGTGTTACAACTGTAGAGTGCCAGGGCATATGTCATGGATTGTCCATGTACGAAGAACTAGGATGCGGTCGATCTTAGCAGCAAGGTCGAGTCTTTATTCTAATGGAAAATGATGCTTCTAGATTTGATTCTCTGATCTGAGGTAATTTTGAAATCAGTGATCAAACTTTAAATTCTTTGTTTGATACTGGAGCATCGCATTCATTCATATCACATGACCGAGTTAAGGAATTAGGGCTAAAATTCTCAGAATTAGCTTTTGATTTGCAGGTGGATACAACAGCCCCTAAGGTTGTGATTACCGAACTGTATTGTCAACAAGTGCCTCTCTAGATAGAAAATATACAATTTGTTTATTATTTAATATACTTTCCTTTGACTGGATGTGATTTAACTTTGGGTTTGGATTGGTTGTTGATACATCATGTGTTGTTAGATTATTTTGACCATTCTATTTAATTTCTATCTGAAGGGTTAGAAGGTCCGATAGTAGCCCGGGATTATTATCTGAACTTTGTTATGATAAATTGTAGTAGGAATGAGTGTCAGGGGTATGTGCTATTAGCCACTAGATCGTCTGAAGACGAACAGAACTTAGATCAAATTCTGATAGTGAAAGAATTTCCAGAGGTATTTTTTGAGGATATACCAAAATTTTTCCCTCATCGATAGATAGAATTTGCAATGGAACTAGCACTAGGAGCAAGACCAATCTCAATTGCAATGGAACTAGCACTAGGAGCAAGACTAATCTCAATTGTGCCATATTGAATGCCGCCGTTAAAGCTGGCAAAGCTTAAGGTCAGTTGGAGGAGCTGAGAATAAGAAGTTATCCGACTGAGTGTCTCCCCATGGGAGCACCAGTTTCATTAGTACAGAGGTCCCATTGGTAAAGATTGCTTGGAATCGAGCCAGAGTGGAATAGCACATGTGAGAACATGAGTAGGACATATGAAAGGATTATCCTCATCTTTTTTCAGATAACCAAATTTGGAGGGCAATTTTTTTTTCTAAGGTGGGTAGGATGTTGATGCCAGGGCATCTAGGCCAGTTTCACTAACCTTTTCTTTACTGTTTTAGGGTAGTTTCATGCATTTTCTTAGAGAATAAGGCAAGTTTTGGATGAAAATACACTCACACCTTGATTCAAGCAATTATTGTGAATTTTACATGATTTCATGAGGATTTTACAAGAATTGAATGACAAATTGATGATGCATAATGTCATAACTTTGGCTAGAGCTTTGATGCACTTTATTTGCTTGATTTCAGGACAAAGGAAGCAAGGAAGAACCACGTTAGTAGCCACGTTAACCTAGTTAATGTGACCACTAACGTGGAATGGGAAAGAGCTTACAACGTTAATAAGAAAAGTGATCACCAATAACGCCTGCGAAGCCATCATAAGCCCACGTTAACTATGATAACGTGGTAGTTAACGTGGAGACAAAGAGAGCTCTAACGTTAATGGTAAACATGAACACCACTAACGCTCCAAAAATTGGCAATGAGCCACGTTAAGAGTCACGTTAACTTAGTTAACGTGAACTCTAACGTGGAAGAGAGGAACAATGCCAATGTTAATGACACTTACCTTTGTCACTACGTTGGATCAAACTAGCATTGCCCATGTTAGTGGTCACATTAAGACCACTAACGTGAAAGTTAACATGGAGCTAAGATTGATGAGCCAACGTTAGTGACACTCACCTTTGTCATTAACATTGGAGATGGCATTCACTACCACGTTAGTGGCCATATTAACTTAGTTAACGTTAGCTCTAACGTGGAGAGTAAGGGCACTTGGAGCGTTAGTGACAAAGGTAAGTGTCACTAACGCTCTCGAAGATGAGGCATACCCACATTAAGAGCCACATTAGTTACACTAACGTGAACTTTAACGTAGGGACAAGGGGCACAAGGCAACGTTATTGGGAAAGGTGAGTCCCAATAACGCTTGTGAAGGTTCATAAGGCAACGTTAGTTGTCACGTTAGTGCCACTAACGTTGGAGTTAACGTGGGCTATATGGGGTTGGAACGTTAGTGAAAAAGGTGATTGCCACTAATGTTCTCGAACCCCCAATTTCACTTAACGTTAACATCACTAATGCCCATGCCTAACTCACACTTTTCTGCAAGATGAGCCCACTAAGGATTGTAACTGCTTCAACTCAAGATCTAAGGCCCACATCCAGGACTTGGAGAACTCACTAGATGATCAAGAAGAGTAGTATATATAGGAGTAGTTTTGAACTATTGAGAAGCTTGGCACTTTAGAGAACTACCCTCTATATATTTACTTTTCTGCACTTTTAGCTAACCATGTATTCTTTTCTGCCATTTTCCATTTCTAGAGCTATGAACAACTAAACCTCTTTCATTGGGTTAGGGAGCTCTGTTGTAATTTGATGGATCAATTATAGTTTTCATTCTTCTTCTTCTTTCTTCTCTTTTGATTTACTAGAAAGCTTTCCATCTTAATTCAATTGGTTAGTTGTCTTGGAAAAGAAACTCTCCATAATTGGATCTCCTCTGAGCCTTGGAAAAGGGATGAGGAGATTATGCTAGAAATGCTTTCTCATGTTGGACCAAATTGGGGTCTGGGCGGATATAGTGACATGTAATCCTCCCAACACTTTGATTTGGAAATAGATGTGGTATAATCAGTGATCACACTTCATCTCTTCCCATGAGCAATTAAATCAAGGAATTGGGCAATTGTTCAAGCTTAGAGAGATTGGGTTGCCAAGGAATTGGAACCCAATCACCTAAGATTGCCAAGGAGATCAATAGATGCTTTGATTGAGGAAGAGATGAAAATAAATTTGATCCGGAGAATACAACATCTCCTGAGCCTAATGAATTCCCCATTTCTGATCTTACCCATTCTCTTTATTTTCTGCCATTTATTTCCATGCTCATTTTCCCAAATTCCCATTTAAGATTCTGCACTTTATTTTCTGCTATTTACTTTCCCGCCATTTAATTTTCTGCAATTCTCAAACTACATTCTGTTTAGCTCAACTAGCATACCCTTCCAAATAAAGTTGCTTGACCAATCAATCCCTGAGGGATTCAACCTCACTCTATTGTGAGTTTTTACTTGATGATAATTCAGTATACTTGCTAATGGGAAATTTGTTGAGAGACAAGTTTTCGTGCATCAAGTTTATTACCGGGGATTGATTTTGTATCAATAATGATTAAGTTAGAAGTTCACTAGATTGAGCATTTTTCTTTTGTTTGTTTACTTTATTCGGTCATT
This sequence comes from Arachis duranensis, assembly GCF_000817695.3. Taxonomy (NCBI): domain Eukaryota; kingdom Viridiplantae; phylum Streptophyta; class Magnoliopsida; order Fabales; family Fabaceae; genus Arachis; species Arachis duranensis. Next base: position 72,448,989 of record NC_029775.3, read on the forward strand.
TACCTTCAGTTTGTTAAGTTTCTTCCTCATCCCCTATACCCTCTCTGTCTTCTTTTTTTCTTTGTTATTATTTACAATTCTGCTCATTAACCCACTAACTGTTTGATAATTTACACCACTCACACTAACAATCACTCTAACAAGAATAATCTCTTCATTTCATCTCTTGCTGTGTGCTTTGTTAGTTGTATGACAGGGAGAAGAGGGGGAGCTTCAACTTCCTTCAATTTAGAACCTGAAAGGACCCTCTAGAGACTAAAGAGGGAAGCAAGACGGAAAGGAATTGTTGGTGTTGAGGAAGAGGAAGAGTATTTTGAAACAAATATGGAGGAGAATTTGGAAAACAATCAAGAAGGAGAAGCTCACAACCATGCCAGAGAAGGCCCTGTTAATCATGCTGGCCAAGAGAGGAGAGTTCTAGGCTCTTACATTAATCCAAACCCAGGAAACTGTGGAAGTAGCATCCAAAAGCCCACCATACATGCCAACAACTTTGAACTAAAACCCCAGCTCATCACCCTTGTTCAGAACAACTGCTCATTTGGAGGAAGTGCCAAAGAAGACCCCAATCAACATCTAACCATATTCCTGAGAATTTGTGACACTATGAAGTCTAATGGAGTCCACTCAGATGTCTATAGGCTGCTTTTGTTCCCTTTTTCACTCAGGGACAAGGCATCCAAGTGGCTGGAGTCTTTCCCAAAGGAGAGCTTAACAAATTGGGAAGATGTGGTAAACAAGTTTTTGGCAAGATTCTACCCTCCTTAAAGAATTAACAGGATGAGAGCTGAGATGCAAACTTTCAGGCAACAAGATGGTGAAACTCTCTATAAGGCATGGGAGAGGTTCAAGGACTTAACAAGAAGATGCCCACCAGATATGTTCAATGAATGGGTTCAACTTCACATTTTCTATGAAGGTCTTTCTTATGAGTCAAAGAAGGTTGTAGACCATTCATCAGAGGGCTCTCTAAACAAGAAGAAAACCATTGAAGAAGTCATAGATGTCATTGAGATGGTAGCTGAGAATGACTACTTCTATGCTTCTGAAAGAAGCAACACCCGAGGAGTAATGGAGCTGAAACACATGGATGTATTGCTGGCTCAAAATAAGATGATCACCAAGCAACTAGCAGATCTTACCAAGAAGGTGGAAGGAAACCAAGTTGCTGCAGTCATCACTTCATCACCAGCTCAAGAAAGAGTAAATATATGAGAAGAAGCCGACTGGGAACAAGCCAACTATGTTGGAAACTCACCAAGACAAATCCATGATCCATACTCCAAAACTTACAACTCTGGATGGAGAAATCACCCTAACTTTGGGTGGGGGAATTAACAAGACCAAGGCCAAGATCAGAGACGCCACAACCACAATCCCAATAACAATGCAACTCACCAACATACCTCACAGAGATCCTATCAACACTCACCTAATCACAATTCTCAACCACCTAATCTCAGCCCACCATCACTAAATGAAGATAGGCTTTCCAAAATTGAGACTCTACTTGAAGACATATGTAGAGAAGTTCAAGACAACAAGGTGTTCAAGGATGAAGTGCGAGCCAATATAAAAAACCAAGAGGAAACCATCAAAAGACTAGAGTCCCAAGTAGGGTATTTATCTCAACAGATTCCCAAACCCACTGATGGTTTTCCAAGTGACACAGAGAATAATCCAAGAGGAGAAACAAAGAAAGTAAGGTGGGAAGAATGTAAGATGATCACCACAAGTGATGAGAGTAGTATGGAGGAAGTAGAACACCTCCAAGATAGTCCAAAGGGAAACCATGAAGAAAGAAACCATGCACCCCAACTCACACTCAAGGAAGAGCTAAAGAAAAGGGAGATACTGAACTCATATGCACCCTTTCCCCAAAGGCTTAAGGGTGGTGTGGCAGGGAGAATGTATTCAAGGTTCCTCAACATGTTTGCATCTCTTGATGTAAATATACCATTCATTAAGGCCCTCCAACAAATGCCCTCCTACATCAAGTATATAAAGGAGCTACTAGCCAGAAAGAGTTCATTGAAGGGTGGACAAATAATAAAGATGAACAGGGATTGCAGTGCTCTCATTCAAACAGGGCCACCCATAAAGAAGAAGGATCCAGTGAGTTTTCACATTCCCTGTGCTATAGAAGAAACAATGATTGATAAGGGACTCTGTGACCAGGGAGCAAGTATTAACCTAATGCCTCTATCCCTCATGAAAAAGCTTCAAATTAATGAGCTAACACCCACAGATGTAATCATCAAATTGGCTGACAAAACTCAAAAACAGGCAATAGGAGTGGTTGAGAATGTGTTAGTGAAGGTTGGGAACTACTTCCTCCCCACAGACCTTGTCATCTTGGAAATGGATGAGAATCCTATTCACCCCATCATTCTGGGAAGGCCATTCTTAGCCACAGCCAGAGCACTTATAGATGTGGAACGAGGAGAGCTAATACTGAGAATACATGATGAACAGCTCACCTTCAATGTTTTCAAACTCTCACAAGAAGCAGATCATGATAACAAAGAGCTGAAGGAAAAGTCAAACAAGGGAGCTCAAGCACTATCCCTAAGAACTCCTGTGGTTAACAACCAATGTGATCAGAAAGAACATCAACCAAGTGCAATCCAAAAGGAACCAGACCCACCAGAGTCGTATGAGACAAGAAACAAAACTTCCCTCAAAGGGAAAACCACAAGTAGGAAAGCGACATCAAAGGATACAAGAAAAAAGTCCCAAGGGGATGGAAAAACAAAAAAATCCCTACAGAAGGTTTCTCTCTAGGAGATGAAGTGGTTTCTGCCTACTTCCCACCTATACCACCTCATCTCCCTACCATTCCATCTCAGCTGCCTCCAGTATACACCATCAACAAAATCTTATCTCTGGAACATGTGAAACTTCTCAACAAAGCCAATGGAAATATGTTCACTTCAAGGGGAGAAGATTTTAAGCACTACCAACCACCTTGACAAGGACCAAACATCAAGCTAATGACGCTAAAGAAGCGCTTCATGGGAGGCAACCCATGTTCTACACCCTCTCTCTTTAATCTCTAATAGTAGTAATAAAGCAAAGTTCATGGATTCTAAATTAACTTCGACAAACAATATAAGACCCCCTACATGCAGCATATAGTACATGATAAGTTTGGTGTTCAAGGCACATGATGAGCGGATAATTTATACGCTTTTTGGCATTGTTTTTAGGTAGTTTTTAGTAAGTTTGAGCTACTTTTAGGGATGTTTTCATTAGTTTTTATGTTAAATTCACATTTCTGGACTTTACTATGAGTTTGTGTGTTTTTCTGTGATTTCAGGTAAATTCTGGCTGAAATTGAGGGACTTGAGCAAAACTCTGAAAAAGGCTGACAAAAGGACTGCTGATGCTGTTGGAATCTGACCTCCCTGCCCTCGAAATGTATTTTCTGGAGCTACAGAACTCCAATTGGCGCGTTCTCAACGGCGTTGGAAAGTAGACATCCAGAGCTTTCTAGCAATATATAATAGTCCATACTTTATTCG
>NC_029775.3:72453822-72454447 GCF_000817695.3 Arachis duranensis
ACAACTGACGGTTTATCTTGTTGCTCAGATTAGGTAATTTTCTTTTCAAAAATCTTTTTCAAAAATTTTTCTTTTATTTTTCGTTTTTCAAAAAATGTTTTTCGAAAAAATCAATAAAAATACAAAAAAATTAGAAAATCATAAAAAAATCAAAAATATTTTGTGTTTCTTGTTTGAGTCTTGAGTCAATTTCTAAGTTTGGTGTCAATTGCATGCTTTAAAATATTTTTCTTGCATTTTTCGAAAATTCATGCATTCATGGTGTTCTTCATGATCTTCAAGTTGTTCTTGACAAGTCTTCTTGTTTTTCATGGTATCCATGCATTAAAGAGTCTTCTTGTTTGATCTTGATGTTTTCTTATTTTGTGTCTTTCCTTGTTTTTCTTGTGCACTTTTGCATTCATATTTTCCATGCATTAAAGATTTCTAAGTTTGGTGTCTTGCATGTTTTCTTTGCATTAAAATTTTTTCAAAATTATGTTCTGGATGTTCATCATGATCTTCAAAGTGTTCTTGGTGTTCATCTTGACATTCATAGCATTCTTGCATGCATTCATTGTTTTGATCTAAAAATTTCATGCATTGAATATTTTTGTTGTTTTTCTCTTTCATAATTAAAAATTCA
>NC_029775.3:72455736-72456214 GCF_000817695.3 Arachis duranensis
TCTGAATTTTCGAAAATGTCATTGGACCATTCTGCAGGTGGATCTATTCACCTGAAGAAAACGCCTGAAGAGGCTCAAGAACTCATTGACATGGTTGCAAACAACCAGTTCATGTATACTTCTGAGAGGAATTCCGTAAATAATGGGATACCTCAGAAGAAAGGAGTTCTTGAAATTGATGCTCTGAATGCCATATTGGCTCAGAACAAAATGTTGACTCAACAGGTCAACATGATCTCTCAAAATCTGAATGGATTGCAACATGCATCCAACAGTACAAGAGAGGCAGCTTCTGAAGAAGCTTATGATCCTGAGAACCCTGCCATGGCAGAGGTTAATTACATGGGTGAACCATATGGAAACACCTATAACTCATCACGGAGAAATCATCCAAATTTCTCCTGGAATGATCAACGGAAGCCTCAACAAGGCTTTAACAATGGTGGACGCAATAGGCTGAGTAATAGTAAGCCATATT
>NC_029775.3:72458208-72458429 GCF_000817695.3 Arachis duranensis
CTTCTTCTTCTCTTCTTTTCTTTCTTGCTCGAGGGCGAGCAATATTTTAAGTTTGGTGTGGTAAAAGCATAGCTTTTTTTGGCTTTTCCATTACCATTAATGGCACCTAAAGCCAGAGAAACCTCAAAAGGGAAGACAAAAGCTTCCACCTCTGAGTCTTGGGAGATGAAAAAAAAAATATAAGCCGTCATAGCTCAGTGGTAGAACATATGGCTGCAAAT
>NC_029775.3:72459910-72460175 GCF_000817695.3 Arachis duranensis
AAATTGAGGGACCTGAGCAAAAATCTGATAGGAGGCTGAAAAAGGACTACAGATGTTGTTGGATTCTGACCTCCCTGTACTCGAAATGTATTTTCTGGAGCTACAGAACTCCAATTGGCGCGTTCTCAACGGCGTTGGAAAGTAGACATCCAGAGCTTTCCAGCAATATATAATATTCCATACTTTATTCGAAGATTGACGACGTAACTTGGCATTGAACGCCAAGTACATGCTGCTGTCTGGAGTTAAACGCCAGAAAAATGTC
>NC_029775.3:72460615-72486188 GCF_000817695.3 Arachis duranensis
ATCTCTTAGATTCCCCAACAGAATCTTCGTGGTATAAGCTAGATAGATGGCGGCATTTATGAGGATCCGGAAAGTCTTACCTTGTCTGTGGTATTCCGAGTAGGATTCCGGTAATGAATGACTGTGACGTGCTTCAAACTTGCAAGTGCTGGGCGTTAGTGACAGACGCAAAAGAATCAAGGGATTCTATTCCAGTAGGCGCAGGAACCAACCAGTGATTAGCCGTACTGTGACAGAGTGCATGAGCATTAGTTTTCACTGCGAGGATGGGATGTAGCCATCAACCATGGGTGATGCCTCCAGACGATTAGCCGTGCGAGTGACAGCCGCATAGGATCATTTTCCTGAGAGGATTGAAAGTAGCCACCGCTGATGGTGAACCCCTATACACAGCTTGCCATGGAAAGGAGTAAGAAGGATTGAGTTGAAGCAGTAGGAGAGTAGGCGTCCTTGAGCCATACAGTATCTCCATATGCTTATCTGAAACTCTCACCAATGAATCTGCATGAGTATTCTATCCCTTTTATTATTTATTTTCTTATTTTTTATTTTCGAAACCTATAAACCAATTTAATCTGCCTGACTGAGATTTACAAGGTAACCATAGCTTGCTTCATACCAATAATCTCTGTGGGATCGACCCTTACTCACGTAAGGTTTATTACTTGGACGACCCAGTACACTTGCTGGTCAGTTGAACGGAGTTGTGATAACAACTGGTGCCACAATAATGATTTCATACAAATACAAAAGAATAGTGATCACAATTTCGTCCACCAGCACACCAAGAGGGCTTGAACACACTCAATAGTATAAGATCCTTTTCAAATCTTGTTGCAACATATGATCACAAACAAGTTTGGTGTTACCTACGTTGCATGCATGGGAGCTTGAGTGGTCGATTGATTTATATTTACGAAAAGCATTTAGTTATTTCAGAAATAAAGAAAAAAAATCTTTACTAGTAGCTATTTCACACTTTGATTTTTTTCCCACCAAAAATTCAATTAACCCTTTGCATTCCCTTCTGTCTTGTATAGGAAATCAAAAAGGGTATTGATGGCACTTGATAGGACAATTAAAGAGGGGAGATTCGGCCACTATACCAAGGAACTTACACACTTGTCTTCAAGGGGAGTATCTTGGGGAGTGTTGCCATGCAACATTGGGAGTGGATAGCCTTGGAAACCGAACCAAGACCATCATAAAAGGGTTGATCCTTGTGCTCATTCAATACCAAACCCCAACCGTCCATTACAAAATAACACTATCAATCCACACCTTTCAAACCCCCACCATTATATAAATGATCCTCATTCTACACCCTCTCCGTACACTTCTTGTTCTCATTCATCTCCCTTCCCTCTTTCAAACACACACATTTCATCATCCACCAAAAGTTCCATACACACTCTCCTAGCCATCTTGTGAGTAATAAACACATCAACCATCTTGCATGGCATCATCAAGCTCCAAGAGACGAAAAGGGAAGGAACCTATAGAACAGCCTCCTTTTGATGAAAATAAATTTAGAACCTTTTACTATGGACTACAATTTGGATGGATGGCTGACAAAGAAATCATATATGAATTAGGCTTTCAAGTCACACAAACTGAGTGCCCAGAAATCACAAAGAAGGTGAAAAAATGTCGATTGGAGCTCCTCACCGATCTGATTACAAAGGTGAACGCAACTCTGGTAAGAGAGTTTTATGCAAATGCAGTTAGACATGATAAGGCAGATGAATCCTATACAAGTTTCGTGAGAGGGGTCATGGTGGATTTTAGTCCCATGAGCATCTTGAGAGTGCTAAAGCTGCGAACCATACCCTTTGTAGAAGAGAGCTATCACTCAAGAATGGATAACAACCCCAACCACAACCAGATTATAAAAGATATCTGTGTGCAAGGAGCAGATTGGGACAGAGACCCCATGGGAAACCCAGATTTATAAAAAGAGGAGACCTCCTTTTGAGGCTAAGGGGTGGTTTGAAATTGTAAGGAGATCTATCCTCCCAGCCGAAAATAACTCAGAGGTAAACCTTAAGAGAGCAACAATGGTGTAATGCATAATGAAGGGAGGAGAAATCAAGGTTCATGAACTCATAGCCCAAGGCATTCGGAAGCTTGCTGAGAATAGTGATTCTGGAGGAAGGTTGGGTTATCCCAGCACTATTCTCCGTCTTTGCAACAAGGCTAGGGTGGTATTCGAGGATGGAAACCCCGAGTGGATAAAGGTTGGCCTTCCAATCACTTATCGTCGGATGCATGCTGCTGCCTCAACGAAGGGTAAGAAAGAGGCCAGCCCATCAAGCTGATGAAGGATAACATCCACAGGAGCAAGCCCCAGCCACCTTAGGCATGCACCAATTACAAGAGGCTATTGATACCTTAGCTAGGCAATGCATGGAAAATCAAGGGGAACAGAAGGAGCTTCAAATGTAAATAATGGACCACCAAGAAGAATAACTCTCTAGATGGATGAATCAGCAAGGGGAATGGCAAAAACAATTGATGGACCAGCAATTAGAACAAGGGAGACAATGGAGTGAGTCCTTCCATAACCTGAACTAAAAGCAAGATCAACAACAAGAAGCCATCCAAAAGCTAATCAACATCCAAGCACATCAAGGTGCACACATTCATGAGATGCATAGAAAACAAAGAGAACAGGCAGATCTTTTCGATGAATACACAGCATTTTCAGAAGGGGTTTACATGAGTGAAACTGGATATCATGTAAATACCCAAGCCAGGCTTGGATACTTAGTTAGACAACTACCTGTATTGCATCCTGGGATCGCAAAATATGAGGATGTAAAGGATAAATTAGCACGAGTGGAGCGCGAAAGGGCCAAAAAGAGTCATGAGTCAGTAAGGAAGGCACTGGAAGATTGGAAAATAGCCAGAATGAATCGGATGAGAGGAAGCACAAGTGGACAAAGTGGACATAAAGAAGACAAAGAAGCATAAGAACATAGGCATCCCCATGAATAAAAGGTGGTGGAGTTCCTTCTTAGTTCTATCTTTTTCAAAGCTTTAAATAAGGAAAATCATGTATGAAACAGAACATGCTTCCAAAGTATCTTAGGAATTTTCGATTATGCTTTAAAATGTTGTTGCTTAGGTCCATGCTCACTAGTCGAGGTCCCTAGTTTTCATCTTCATCTTTCTTACTTGTATGCCTGTCCTTTAAGTTAATCAAAAAGAAAATGTTATGATAAGAACAAGAGTGGAGTTATTTTGTGAAGTGAGTTCTGAATGTTTGTGGTAGGGTGATTAATTAGCTAAGTTGGTTCACCAACAAGGAAAGAAGGCAACTATCTATCCTGAATCCTATGCTTGAAACACATCCTATGAGACTAACTAAATAATAAGATCCCAATAAGAAAAGAGAAAGAGTAATAAAAGTTGAAAATGAAGGAAACACAATAAGAAACAATGCTAGGCACCAAGGGTTTTAAGATTGAGGCATGTGTCTGTGGTGTTCATGTGCAAGGGATATACTTGGATGAATAAGCTCTTAGGGGTGTCTCATCACTTGGTAACTTGGATTAACTAATCCGGGATTATCAACTGAAAGCTTATCATAAAGAGTCGCCCTCTTACAGAGCACTTAGCCAAAAGAAGAATGCAATAAATCTTGAAAAAAAAAGGGGAAGGATCAACAATTAAGAAGTCTCAAAGGATGCAATCAAGAGAGTGACCAAGGACTTGATAAAGCCCTGAAACTTAGTAAAGGAATGAACCTAAGTTGCTATGCATGAAACCCCATAAACCAGGAATTCTACTTCTATATTTTCTTCTTGTTCTTTCATCCATTCTTCCTATGTTTCAGTACTTTCTTAGGGACAAGCAAGCTTTAAGTTTGGTGTTGTGATGCCAGGGCATCTAGGCCAGTTTCACTGACCTTTTCTTTACTATTTTAGGGTAGTTTCATGCATTTTCTTAGAGAATAAGGCAAGTTTTGATGAAAATACACTCACACCTTGATTCAAGCAACTATTGTGAATTTTAAATGATTTCATAAGGATTTTGCAAGAATTGAATGACAAATTGATGATGCATAATCTCATGACTTTGGCTAGAGCTTTGATGCACTTTATTTGCTTGATTTCAGGATAAAGGAAGCAAGGAAGAACCACGTTAATAGCCACTTTAACCTAGTTAACGTGACCACTAACGTGGAATGGGAATGAGCTTGCAACATTAATAAGAAAAGTGATCACCAATAACGCCTGCGAACCCATCATAAGCCCATGTTAATTTCCACGTTAATTAGGTTAATGTGGTAGTTAACGTGGAGACAAAGAGAGCTCTAACGTTAGTGGTAAATGTGAACACCACTAACGCTCCAAAAATTGGCAATAAGCCACCTTAAGACTCACGTTAACTTAGTTAACGTGAACTCTAACGTGGAAGAGAGGAACAATGCCAATGTTAGTGACACTCACCTTTGTTACTAACGTTGGATCAAACTAGCATTGCCCACGTTAGTGGTTACGTTAAGACCAATAACGTGAAAGTTAACGTGGAGCTAAGATTGATGAGCCAACGTTAGTGACACTCACCTTTGTCACTAACATTGGAGATGGCATTCACTACCACGTTAGTGGCCACGTTAACTTAGTTAACGTGAGCTCTAACGTAGAGAGTAGGGGCACTTGGAGCGTTAGTGACAAAGGTAAGTGTCATTAAGGCTCTCAAAGATGAGGGATACCCACGTTAAGAGCCACGTTACTTACACTAACGTGAACTTTAACGTAGGGACAAGGGGCACAAGGCAACGTTATTGGGAAAGGTGAGTCCCAAAAACACTTGCAAAGGTTTATAAGGCAACGTTAATGGTCACGTTAGTGCCACTAACGTTGGAGTTAACGTGGGCTATATGGGGTTGGAACATTAGTGAAAAAGGTGATTGCCACTAACGTTCTCGAACCCAGAATTTCCCCACTAACGTTCGAGTTAACGTGGGCTATATAGGGTTGGAACATTAGTGAAAAAGGTGATTGCCACTAACGTTCTCGAACCCACAATTTCACTAAACGTTAACATCACTAACGCCCATGCCTAACTCACACTTTTCTGCAAGCTGAGCCCACTAAAGATTGTAACTGCTTCAACTTAAGATCTAAAGCCCACATCCAGGACTTGGAGAACTCACTAGAAGATCAAGAAGAGTAGTATATCTAGGAGTAGTTTTGAACTATAGAGAAGCTGGGCACTTTGGAGAACTACCCTCTGTATATTTACTTTTCTGCACTTTTAGCTAAGCATGTATTCTTTTCTGCCATTTTCCATTTCTAGAGCTATGAACAACTAAACCCCTTTCATTGGGTTAGGGAGCTCTGTTGTAATTTGATGGATCAATTATAGTTTTCATTCTTCTTCTTCTTTCTTCTCTTTTGATTTATTAGAAAGCTTTCGATCTTAATTCAATTGGTTAGTTGTCTTGGAAAAGAAACTCTCCATAATTGGATCACCTCTGAGCCTTAGAAAAGGGATGAGGAGATCATGCTAGAAATGCTTTCTCATGTTGGACCAAATTGGGGTCTGGGCGGATATAGTGACATGTAATCCTCCCAACATTTTAATTTGGAAATACATATGGTATAATCAGTGACCACACTTCATCTCTTCCCATGAGCAATTAAATCAAGGAATTGGGCAATTGTTCAAGCTTAGAGAGATTGGGTTGCCAAGGAATTGGAACCCAATCACCTAAGATTGTCAAGGAGATCAATAGATGCTTTGATTGAGGAAGAGATGAAAATGAATTTGATCCGGAGAATACAACATCTCCTGAGCCCAATGAATTCCCTATTTCTGATCTTACCCATTCTCTTTATTTTCTGCCATTTATTTCCATGCTCATTTCCCCAAATTCCTATTTAAGATTCTGCACTTTATTTTCTGCTATTTACTTTCCTGTCATTTAATTTTCTGCAATTCTCAAACTACATTCTGTTTAGCTGAACTAGCATACTCTTCCAATTAAAGTTGCTTGACCAACCAATCCCTGTGGGATTCGACATCACTCTATTGTGAGTTTTTACTTGACGATAATTCTGTATACTGCCGAAGGGAAATTTGTTGAGAGACAAGTTTTCGTGCATCAGATGTAAGATCCAAAAAATTATTAACTAGTAAAGTCTGTAATTAAAGTTTAGTTAAAAAGGGTTTAAATCGCCTGGTCAGAGTTAAATATTTAAAATTCATAATTTGATAATTTACAGATAAAAATTGAACTCAGAAAGTTATTCAGAACACGAAAATATAATTAATTGTGGAAAAATAAGTACCATCATATTAATTAATTGTACATGCTTAGGATTGTCTGGTACAACATATAACAAAAATAAAGTGTAAAAATAACCAAAAAATATTGAGAATACAAACTGAACCCTTATCCTTAAAAAATTGGTACTAAGTAGGGCTAATGGATGAAAGGACAAAAATGCCCTCAATTTAAGGAGCCACAAATGTGATACATGTTTCATTAATAACTATTTTTCCCAAAAATGAGAGTGAGGATCAAGACTTGAGAGGAGAAGACAAAGAACCCTGTCCCCAAAATGCCATTCACATTATCCTTCAAATCCACTTTTCTCACAAACCAGAGTTTCGATCGACGACCGTTTACAACTACGCGTTGCTCTCAACTCCCTCTACGTTTCTATACCACTTAGTGGTGAGTGATCATGAGAAACCTATCCTATTTCTCTATTTCTTGTCAATTTAATGTTTTCGGTTTGTGAGGTGTTGAAATTTGTGATTTTGATGCTTTAAGGGAAGCTCAAGCTCAATTTCTAGCGGGGTTTTAATTCATGATCATGTAAAACAAGATAAAAAAAACTCATTCCCTCTATTTTTCCCCAATTGTGTAAAAACCTTTGTATGAATACAATGAATATTGGATGTAATTAGATTGAGTAGAGTTGCATGTGTGCTTGGCGTGGTTAGTGTTAAGTAGAGCTTAGGTATTAGGGCTTGAATTGGCCGGAGAAAAAGATTCAAGAGGTTGGAACCACCGTCAATAAGGAACGGGTTTCAGTTTCAGGTAATCACTATGTAATGCTATGTGAAATCCTAGGCTAGTTGACTTTAAAATATTGGTGGATTGATGTAATGGATGTTCATGGTTTAGCATGAATGTGTGAAATTAATTGATGGTTTGAATGTTGGGTGTATTTTGGGCCGGAGGCTGTGACTGTTTAAATGTGAATGAATTTTGGCCAGAGGCCGTGATTGGGTAAGTTACACCCATTGGTAAGTTACACTGATGCGTGAGCATCTTGTACCCTTTTTCTTAGCATTTTCTAGTTGCTTTCAGTTAGATTTTATTTAGTTCAACTTGATTCTAGTGCAAAAATCCTCTTTGGATGCTACTTTGAGTTGTTTTAGTGTTAAATGACTTCAGATAAAATTAAGAGTAGTTTGGCAGAGTTTGGAGCTAAAAACAAAAAAGCTGGCAAAACACCCCTGGGCGCTAAATTCCCAGCTGGCGTTTAGCGCCAGCAAGGGACACAAGCATATACGAAGTTGCTCTTCTTAGGGAGTTAAACGCCAAAAATGGCATTTAACGCCAGCAGTTTGACCGAGTTCAGTCTCTCTTTGGCATCTCAAGTGGATTTAGCATTTATTAGTTATATTTATTTTCTTTTTGTAATTTTTATTTACAAACAATATCTTTTAGTCTTAGGATTTATTATTTTATTTTATTTTATTTCCGTATCAAATGAGGTGAGTATAAAAGGAAAAGATCTCTTGTATCTGGGATCTTCTCTCTTTTGCACACACATTTTCAAAACCCTATTTTCTCTATAAATTATGAGCAACTAAACCTCTTTAGTTAAGGTTAGGAGATCTGTTTATTTCTATGGATTAGAACTATTATTCTTCGATTCTAATTAATGTACTGTTATCTTGGCGAGGATTTTTTTTGCATTGGTGTTTTGGTTTTATATTGCTTGTTGACGCTTATTGGTTTTTTGTGTAGGTGGCAAGTACATTAGCGTTTCTGCCTCGAATTTAAGGGCTCGGCTGAAGACAAAAAATTTGGACAAGGAAGGTTTGTCGTCTAATCCCAGAAAGGTTGATGGTGGGGGAGAAGTAGATCAATCAGCCCTCGTGAAGAAAAATTTTGTTTTTAAGAAAAGAAAAACTGATGTCGTTAACCTCGGTGATGAGGTTGTTGAGAAGGATGGAGCAATTCCCCCAGGCGAGCTATCAACTTTTGCTACAAGTCAGGAAAAACTACATGGATTTGTTGGAGATGGTGATGGTTCTTTTGTTTGGAGTACGAAGTTTCTTTTCATGGTGGTAGCTCACGAGGTTCTGCAATCTCCCTCTAACCGAGCTCTTATTGAAGAGATCGGGGATGTTTCCGTTGACCAGTATTTGTAGGTATAGATAGTTTATTTTGTTTGACCAAAACCTGATCTATGTTTTGACATGAATCTTTCAGTTTTAGGTTTTGAGTTTGCATCTGGCTAGTATTAGTCATAGCTGGGAAGGTCAGCATAAGAAGCTTTTGGAGAAGAGTGTTGAACTGCTCAGTTTGAAAGAGCAGCTGGATTTAAAAGAAATAGTCGTAGATGAAATGAGGAAGAGATTGGCCACTAAGGAGGAGGATTTGAAATTAGAGAGGAATCTACGTGAGAAAGACATGGAGGCAGTGAGGAAGAAAGATGAAGAGCTTTCACATATGAGGGATCAAGTTATTGAGGTAACTATGAAAATGAAAGAGATGGAGAAAAGTAAGGATATTGTGATTCTTGATGCATTCGCAGAGGGTTTTGAACGGGCAGTAACGCAGGCAAAGTTTATTACTCTAGATGTAGACTTTTCACAAATGGAGCCTGGTTAGGTTGTTCGTGATGGTACACTTGTGGATGATGATGAAGTTGTAAAAGAAGAAGGTGAAAATCTGAAAGTAAGTTTTGGGTCGAATAGTCTAACTTATAGTTATTTGCCATTTTGGCTTTTGTAATAGATAATGTTATTTTAAAAACATGGTACTAGTATGTTGATTCTGTCATGGAATTTGTTTACTTTTTATAATATGTGTTGCTGTTCCGAGGGTTACCTGAAACTATAGGTCGATCTCAAACGAGATCTTCTGTACTGGTCAGCGCTGTTGAGTCCAACTTGATGATGGTGGCTGGAGCCGCCGTGTCCGACTTGTTGGACTTAGTGGTGGTGCTGATCCTTCTTCACCAAAGGGTGGTGGTACCTACAAGGGACTCCGATGCTTAAGTTAGCAAGGGTATTAAGCAGGTTTTTAGTAGAATCAGCCTATGAGTTATACCTGGGTGCTCCAGTGTATTTATAATGGCGTGGAATGATCTTCCCTTGAGATAAGATAGTTATCTTATCTTATCTTTGAGTGAAGTCCTCTTATCTTTAAGAAACCGCCCTTATCCTTCTAGGCTTTGGGCTTCCTTTAGATTTGGGTCGTGTTCCTCTATTTGGGCCTTCTTGGGCCTCTGTAGCAGTTTGGCCGACCTCTTTTATAAAGAAGTCGGGTAATCATAATCTGAACAGGTCGGTTGACTCGTCTTCAATCATCTCGGGTCGTACAGCTCGACCCAGGGCATGAACAGTTGCCTTGAACAAATAGCTGGTTTGTTTTTTTGAAGTTGATCATCTGAATTAGGCCAAAGTTACCTTTTGTTATGTATGCCTATGTTACTTAAGGGTTAGATTGTAAACTGAGATCGTCTGATTTGGCAAGTATCTAGGCTTGCCACCTTTGATTTGTTCCCCAGTTTCGGATAGCTTTTTGCGAGAATCGCTTGTTTGTCCACATTTGTGGTGATTTTTTAATGTTGTATCTTTTCGCATGTGAAAGCGATGCAACTTTAGTTTGAGTGCATAATGCTAATTGATAGATTTGATCAATTGTTCGGTTTGCTGTGACTTTTTCCTAATTTTGCATTAAAAGTTCCTATAGATAAGTTGCAAAAAGAATATAAGAAACAACTATAGTTTGGCCGTTATCCGATTATAATAATGTATTAGATGACCTTTTATTACAAAGGTGTAAGTAGGCTTGCCTCGTTAAAACCTCTACAAGTAAAACCCCTTTTTGAGAAACAAATCTGGTGAGTATAAAAAAGACTACAAGCCTGTCCAATCTTTTTAACTATATTATTGTTTTAAAGAAGAAATATTCCAAGAATTAGGTAATATAGTACCATCCAAGGTTTCAAGTTTATAAGTTCCTTTTATGAGGACTTCTAGAATTTTGAATGGGCCTTCCCACTTAGCTGCGAGCTTCCCATAGGATGGGGCACATCTGGCTAGTGATGAGCAGATATTTTATACACTTTTTGGCATCATTTTCATATAGTTTTTGTTATGTTTTGTTTAAGTTTTATTATGTTTTCATAGGTTTTAGTGCAAAATTCATATTTTTGGATTCTATTTTGAGTTTGTGTGTTTTATAGTGATTTCAGGTATTTTCTAGCTGAAATTGAGGAGCTTGAGCAAAAGTCTGATTCAGAGACAGAAAAAGGACTGCAGATGTTGTCAGGATCTGACCTCTGTGCACTCAAAGGAGCTTTTATGGAGATACAAAAATCCAAATGGCATGCTTTTAATGGCTATGGAAAGCTAACATCCAGGACTTTCCAGGAATATATAATAGTTTATACTTTGTTTTGGAAATGAAGGCCCAAAACTGGCATTCAACGCCAACCACCAACCCCATTCCTGGCGTCCAGAGCCCACAGGGGAGCAACTGGCATCCAATGCCCAAAAGGGAGTCACAAGCCAGTGTTCAACGCCCCGAAGGGGTACTAGCTCATGGAAGACACTCAAGCTTAGCCCAAACACTCACCAAGTGGGCACCAAAAGTAGATTTTCGCACTACAAGACTAGTTTATCTTATTTATGTAATTCTTAGTTAGCAGATTAGTATATATATACAAGAGTTCACCCTTGTTAGAAAACTCTTGCCAACTTTTATGTTTTCCATTGTATTTTCGAACAGCATGAGTAACTAACCTCTTAAGGTTAAGGTTAGGAGCTTTGCTGAGTTTCATAGATCAATAATATTACCGTTCTAGTTCAATATGTCTGATTCTATTCTCTTATGCATTCTCGTTCTTCATCGCATGAATTAAGGGTGACCCGTGACAATCACCCTTGTTCTACACGGGTTCCATGCGAGTCCTGACCCAGATATCGTTGAACCAAAGCTAGAGATTACATTGCAAATTCCAATAGAGTACCTAGGCAACTTTATATATGTGACATAAAATCCTTTTGACCGTGGGTAAGTGAGGTCTCTGTGGCGTTAAAGCAAGAGTCAGAGAAGCAGCACTTTCTGATCCGAAAGATCTGCCTTGTCTGTGGCACCTTGAGTTGGATCGTGAAGGGGAGTAGATTGCTTAGAGCTTCATCTTCTGCTACAGTGAGAAAGGGGTGGCTTGATGAGAGGACATGAGTTATCTCAACGTGGTGGATTGCTGCAGTGGAGGAGGTTAACTTGATGAGAGGACATGAGTTAATCACTTAAGGCTGCCATTGAAGGAATCAGAAAGTTATTGAAGTAGACAATAAGAAAAGTTAATCCGAAAAGACAACGCATCTCCGAAGGCTCAACCATTCTCATACCATTGATTTTCCATCTATATAGTAAGATTTTATTTATTTATATGTTTTATGCATTTTCCGTGAAATACCATAATTTCTATCCGCCTAACTAAGATCTACAAGGTAACCACTGCTTGCTCAAACCAACAATCTCCGTGGGATCGACCCTCACTCACCTGAGGTATTACTTGGACGACCTGGTATACTTGCCGGTCTATCTGTGTGAATTCTGCGAAGCCAGTTTCATGCACCAAGTTTTTGACGCCGTTGCCGGGAATTGTTCATATTTTACAAACAAACGGATTATCTTGTTGCTTAGATTAGGTACTTTTTACTTTTGTTTGAGTCTCTTGTTTTATTTTCAAAAAAAATTCTAAACCTTTTCTTTTCTTTATTGATCTTTATCTTTTGTTTGAGTCTTTTGTTCTTGTTCTTGTTAAAGTTTCAAACTTTCTTGCTTTCTTTTCAAAAAAAATTCAAAAATAGTGTCTTTTGTTTGAATCTAGTGTCAATTCTTAAGTTTGGTGTCCCTTGTGTGTTTATCTTTTCTTTAAAGTTTTCGAAAAATTATCTTAGTCTTATTTCTTGGTATTCAAGTTGTTCTTGTTTCTTTTCTTGTTTTTATCTTAAAAGTTTTAAGTTTGGTATATTTTAGTGTTTGTTTTCTTAATTTTCAAAAATTAGTACTCTTTTGATCTAAAAATTTTAAGTTTGGTGTCTTTTGGTTGTTTTTCTCTTTCTTCATTTATTCAAAAAAAATTAAAAATATCTTTTTATCTTTAATTAAATTTCCAAAAAATTCAAAAAAAAAGTTTCAAATTTTAATTTCAAATCATTATCTTATGTTTTCTTAGTTTCAAATTTCAAATTTCAAATCTTATCTTTTCATATCTTTTTCAAATTTTCATCTTATCTTTTTATCTTTCCTTAAATTTCAAAAATCTTATCTTATCTTATTTCAATTTCAATTTTTAAAACTCAATTTCAAAATTTAAAAATTCAAAATTCAAATTTCAAATTTAAATCTTTTTCAAAAATCAAATTTCGAAAAACTCAATTTCAAAATTTAAAAATTTAAAAATTCAAAATTCGAATTTCAAATTTAAATCTTTTTCAAAAATCAAATTTCGAAAAAACTCAATTTCAAAATTTAAAAATTTAAAAATTCAAAATTCAAATTTCAAATTTAAATCTTTTTCAAATATTTTTCAAATCTTCACCATATCTTATCTTTTCAAACTTATTTTCAAATATTTATCTTATCTTGTTTCAATTTCAAAATTCAAAATCAAATCTTTTCAAACCTTTTCAAATCTTATCTTTTTTTCTAATTTTAAATTTCAAAATTAAATCTTTTCTAATCTTCTATCTTATCTTATTTTCAAATCTCTCTTAATTAATTATTTGTTTTCTCTTTCTTCTTTTTAAAACTTTCTAACTAATTCCACTCTTTTCTATTTTCGAAAACTTCTCATCTCTTTCTCTCTCTTCTTTTTCAAAACTCACATTCAAGTTTTCAAATATTTTTAATTTAATTAAAAAATAAAATAAGAACAAAATATTTTAATTCTAGTTTCTCTTTTTACTTCTTACTTTTTGAATTCTTCATCTCATTCTTCTACCCTCATTCTTCTTTTTTCTTCACATCTCACAGGGAGTTCTCTATCCTTTGAGATAGAGCTCGTATTCTTCTTCTTTCTTGTTTTCTTTTTCTTGTTTATGAGCAGGAACAGAGATAAAGAACCTCTCTTTGATCCTGATCCTAAACCTAAGAGGACCCTAAGAAGGTGTTTACAACAAGTTAAAGCACAACACTCTGGAAGAAACCTCACAAAACTTCTTGAACAAGAAATAGAAAATACAGACATGGCAGCCGAACAAAATAATGGAGGAGATGCAAGGAAGGTTCTTGGTGACTTAATTGCACCAACTTCTGACCTCTATGGCAGAAGTATCTATATACCTGCCATTAGAGCCAATAACTTTGAGTTTAAGTCTCAGTTAGTCTCTTTAATGCAACAAAATTGCAAGTTTCATAGATTTTCACTGGAAAATCTACATCAGTTCCTATCTGAATTCTTGCAAATCTGTGACACTGTTAAAACAAATGGAGTGGATCCTGAGGTCTACAGACTTATGCTTTTCTCCTTTGCTATTAGAGACAGAGCTAGGATGTGGTTGGATTCTCAACCCAAAGAAAGCCTAGACTCTTGGGAAAAGTTCGTCAATGCTTTCTTGGCCAAGTTTTTTCCGCCTTAAAAGATGAGCAAGCTCAGGGTGGAAGTTCAAACCTTCAGACAAAAGGAGGGTGAATCCCTCTACAAAATTTGGGAAAGATACAAGCAACTGATCAGGAGATGTCCTCCTGACATGCTCTCCGAATGGTCTATCCTAGGCATTTTCTATGATGGTCTATCTGAGATATCCAAGATGTCCTTGGATCATTCCACTGGTGGATCACTCCACTTGAAGAAAACGCCTAAAGAGGCGCAGAAACTCATTGAAATGGTTACAAACAACCAATTCATGTATACTTTTGAGAGAAACACTATGAACAATAGGGTAGCTCAGAAGAAAAGAGTTATGGAAGTTGACACTCTGAATGCCATATTGACTCAGAACAAGATCTTGACCTAGTAGGTCAATATGATCTATCAGCACTTGACTGGAGTACAAGTTGCAGCTGGCAGCACTCAAGACACCTTCTATGATGGAGATGCCTATGATCCAGATCAACCCATGATGGAAGAGGTGCATTACATGGAAGAACCCTATGGAAACACCTACAACTCCTCATGGAGAAATCATTCTAACCTTTTATGGAAGGATCAACAAAAGCCTCAGCAAGGTTTCAACAATAATCAAGGTGGAAGAACCCAGAATATGTTCAACAACAGACCACTATTCCCATCTTCTCAACAATAGATGGAGACATCTCAGTAGAGTCTTTCTGACTTAGCAACCATAGTCTCTGAACTCTCTAAGACCACTCACAGTTTCATAATAGAAACTATGTCCTCCATTAGAAATCTAGAGGTACAAGTTGGTCAGCTTAACAAGGGAATCCCTGAGACCCTTCCTAACACTTTCCTAGGAACACTGAAGTGAACCCAAGAGAAGAGTGCAATGCCATCACTGTAGAAGCTGAGGCCGAACTTGAAGGGAGTCATCTAGCACTGAACACCAATAAGGAAGTCCTTACTAGGTGTTCAATGCCCACAGAAGCACCATTACTGGCGTTGAACGCTAGTAAGGAAGACCTTACTGGACGTTCAATGCCCAACAAGCCACCATCACTGGTGTTGAACGCCACTAAGGAGGTCCTTACTAGCCATTCAATGCCCAAGGCAGCACAAAAGCTGGTGTTGAACGCCAGTGAAAGTATTCAAGCTGGGCATTCAACGCCCAAAGAAACACAAGTCCTGGCATTGAATGCCACAATAGGGATAGTTGGCAACCCTAAGCCCACTAAGAACTCCCCTATTAAAGAACTGATAGAACCCAAGGTTCATGAGGAGCCCATTAAAGTTCCCTTGAATTCTTGATTAAGAATGATAGAATCTGAAGAATACTCCTCCTCTGATGAGGAAGAGCAAACTAGGAAAGAGCAAGTTGCTTGGTACCTAAGACTTCTCATGAAGCTAAATGCCAAGTTTTTTGGCACAGAGCCATTGGAGGAAGAACCTCCAGTGCTCACAAGGAACTCAATGCCTTGGTTTAGTAGAAACTACCTCAGAAGCTACCGGATCCCAGACGCTTCCTGATTCCCTGAACCATAGGCAGCATTACCTTTGATAAGGCTCTGTGTGACCTGGGATCAAGCATAAACTTTATGCCACTCTCTGTAATGGAGAAGTTGGGAATCTTTGAGATACAAGTTGCAAAAATCTCACTAGAGATGGCAGACAGGTTAATGAAAAAGGCTTATGATCGTTTAGAGGATGTCTTAGTAAAGGTTGTGAACTTTTACATCCCTGCAGATTTCATAATCTTGGATACTAGAAAGGAAGAGGATGAATCCATCATCCTTGGTAGACCCTTCCTAGCCACTGCCAATGCCATCATTGATGTAGCAAAGGGAGAGCTGATTCTATAGTTATGGAAGGACCTCATCTTGTTCAACATACCTAGCCCTAACTCTCCCTCTAACAAAAGAGAAACAGTTGTGCAACACCTAGTGTTCCAACCTTCTCTCTCAGTGCAAAGTTATACAAAATCCCCAAACACCAATCCTAAGTTTGGTGTTGGGCCGCCATTATCAAGCACTGAGAACACGGGTACTAAGAAGAAAGTACCTAAAGGACAGAGGGATAAAAAGATCCCCACTGAAGGCCTCTCACCTGGCATGAGAGTTGTCTTTACGGACAATCTAGCCATTCTACACACTGTGAATAGGATCTTGTCTCTAGAATATATGGAACTTATCCATGAGAGCACAGGCAAGAGGTTCACTATAAGGGGCGAAATTCTGAGCCCCTATCCATCTCCGTAAGGAGCTAACCGTCAAGCTAGTGACGTTAAAGAAGCGCTCGTTGGGAGGAAACACATCAATAATTAATGTTTTCTTATTTTTTCATTAAGTTTATTTAAGTTATGTCAGTTTAATTTTCATATTTGTTTAAGCTTATGATCATGTGCAATAGTTAGAACAGAAATAGAAACAGTCAAAATTGGAAACAAAACACCGTGGAGCAAGTACCTTGCTGGCGTTGAATGCCAGACAAGAGGGCTAGAGTGGGCATTCAACGCCCATAAGGAGCAGCTTTGTTAGCATTGAACGCCAGCTAGGAGGCAGAGACCTGGCGTTAAACGCCAGGTAGGAATACCCCAATGGGAATTCAACGCCCAATGAGAGGCACATTGCTGGTGTTGAATGCTAGCCAGAAGTAAGAGCTGGGTGTTCAATGCCCACAAGGGGGCAAGGAACTCCACATACTCTTCCCTATAAACCCTAACCCAATCACATCCATATCACTTCCCAAAACCATCATAATCCCCACTAACCCCCATCCACTTCAAATTCAAAATTTTCCACCCATTCATTCGAACCCAACCTATCCCACTCCTATAAATACCCCTTCTTCCTACCCTTCACACACACACACCATTCATATACTATAGCCACACCTGGCCGAACCTTTTCTCCCTACATCTCCTTTATTTTCGTCTTCTTCTACTCTTTTCTTTCATATTTTGCCTGAGGACGAGCAAAGCTTTTAAGTTTGGTGTTGGAAAAGCTTGCTTTTAGCTCTCCATTCACACTTATGGCACCCAAAGTCGGAGAATCCTCTAGAAAAAGGAAAGAGAAAGCAGTTGCTTCTACCTCCGAATCTTGGAAGATGGAGAGATTCATCACCAAAGTGCATCAAGACCATTTCTATGAAGTAGTGGCAAAGAAGAAGGTGATTTCTGAAGTCCCCTTTAGGCTCAAAAAGAATGAGTACCCAGAGATCCAAAGAGAAATTCGGAAGAGAGATCGGAAAGTCCTAACTAATCATATTCCAGAGGTTGGGATCTTGATGGTACAAGAGTTCTATGCCAATGCATGGGTTACGAAAAACCATGATACAAGCATGAACCCAAGCCCCAAAAATTGGCATACCATGGTCCGAGGGTGTCTCTTAGATTTCAGCGCAGAGAGTGTAAGGTTGGTACTCCATTTGCCAATGATGCAAGGAGACCCACATCCTTACACTAGGAGAATCAATTTTGACCAGAGGCTGGACTAAGTTCTTTTAGACATTTGTGTGGGAGGAGCTCAGTGGAAGAGGGATGCTCAAGGCAAGCCTATCTAACTGAGAAGGCTTAACCTCAAGCCCGTAGCTAGAGGATGGTTGGAATTTATCCAATGCTCTATCATCCCTACTAGAAATCGGTCAAAAGTGACCATTGTTAGAGCCTTCATGATTCATTGCATCATCATTGGAAGTGAGGTGGAGGTATATGAGGTAATACCTCAAGAATTGTACAAGAAAGCTGAAAAGCCTTCCCCTTTAGCAAGGTTGGCCTTCCCCCACCTTATCTGTCACCTATGCAATTTAGCTGAAATTGTCATAGAAGGAGACATTCCTACTGAAGGGGACAATCCCATCACCAAAAGAAGGATGGAGCAAACTAGAGAGCCGTCACATGGACCACAGCAAGAGCATGTGAAACTACCTCAAAAAGAAATCCATGAGATGCTTCAAGGGATGCATTTTCCTTCCCAAGGCTATTGGGACCAATTGCACACTTCTCTAGGAGAATTAAGCTCCAGCATGGATCAACTAAGGATGGGACATCAAGAGCATTCCACCATCCTCCATGACATAAGAGAAGATCAAAGAGCCATGAGGGAAGAACAAAGAGCCATGAGGGAAGAAAAATAGAGGCAGGGGCATGACATAGAGGAAATGAAGCACTCCATTGGATCCTCCAGAAGGAGTAATGGCCGCCATCACTAAGGTGGAGTCGTTCCCTTAATCCCCTGTTGCTTATGTTATTTATTTTTTCTGTTTTCCATGGATTTTGTCTTATTGTCTGTTTCTAGTGAATGATCATTTGTCTTTATGTCTTAAAGCTATGAAATATTGCATGCCTCCTCACCTTACTTAAAATAAAAATTATTTTATTTGAAAAAGAGAAGTAAGATGCATGAGTTTCGAGTTTTATATTAAGAATAGTTCAGTTATGTGATGTGGTGGCATTGCTTTTGTTTTCTGAATGTATGAATAAACAGTGCATAGTTGATGTTAGAGTTAAGAATGTTGACTCTTGAAAGAATGAGAATAAAAGTGAAGTATTATTGGTGATCTGAAAAATACAAAAATTGATTCTTGAAGCAAGAAAAAGTAGCAAAAAACAATTAAAGAAAAAATATTCGAAAAAAAAAGAGAGAGAGAAAGGCAAGCAGAAAAAAAATAAAAAGCAGAAAAAGCCAATAGCTCTTTAAACCAAAAGGCAAGTGCAAAATGCCAATAGCTCTTTAAACCAAGTAGCAAGAGCAATCATCCAAGGCTTTGAGCATCAATGGTTAGGAGGGCCAAAAAAAATATCTTAGCCTAAACAGTTCAATTGAGCTGCTTCCCTAACTATATGCTTGTGGTGTGAAGGTGTCAAGTGAAAAGCTTGAGACTCAGCAATTACAGTCGTGGTCCAAAGCAAAGAGTGTGCTTAAGAACTCTGGACACCACTGGCTGGGGATTCTAGCAAAGCTGAATCACAATCCGAAAGGGTTCACCCAGTTAAGTGTTTGTGGCATTTATGTATCTGGTGTTAATACTGGAAAACAAAGTACTTAGGGTCACAGCCAAGACTCTAAAGAAGTTGTGTTCAAGAATCGAAAAGAACTAAACTAGGAGAATCAATAGTATCATCTAGAATCTGAGTTCCTAAAGATACCAATCATTATTCTAAGCTTCAATGGAAAGTGAGATGCCAAAACTATTCAGAAGCAAAAAGCTACTAGTCCCGCTCATCTAATTGAAACTGAGCTTCATTGAAGAACTCTGAGATTTATTGTATCCTTATCTTCTTTTTATTCTACCTTGTTTTTGGTTGCTTGGGGACAAGCAACAGTTTAAGTTTGGTGTTCTGATGAGCGGAAATTTTATACGCTTTTTGGCATCATTTTCTTATAGTTTTCATTATGTTTTGTTTAAGTTTTATTATGTTTTCATAAGTTTTAGTGAAAAATTCACATTTTTGGATTCTACTTTGATTTTGTGTGTTTTATAGTGATTTCAGGTATTTTCTAGCTGAAATTGAGGAGTTTGAGCAAAAGTCTGATTCAGAGACAGAAAAAGGACTACAGATGTTGTCAGGATCTGACCTCTGTGCACTCGAAGGAGATTTTCTGGAGCTACAGAAGTCCACATGGCATGCTCTCAACGACTATGGAAAGCTAAAATTCAAGGCTTTCCAGAAATATATAATAGTCCATACTTTGCTTTGGAAATGAAGGCCTAAAACTGGGGTTCAACGCCAGCCACCAGCCTTATTCCTGGGGTCTAGCACCCACAGGGAAGCAACTGGCGTCCAACTCCCAAAAGGGAGTCCCAAGCCAGCGTTCAACACCCCCAAGGGGTACTAGCTCGTGGAAGACACTCAAGCTCAGCCCAAACACTCACCAAGTGGGCCCCAGAAGTAGACTTTCACACTACAAGACTAGTTTATCTTATTTCTGTAATTCTTAGTTAGCAGATTAGTATATATATACAAGAGTTCACCCTTGTTAGGAAACTCTTGCCCACTTTTATGTTTTCCATTGTATTTTTGAATAGCATGAGTCACTAGCCTCCTAAGGTTAAGATTAGCAGCTCTGCTGAGTTTCATGGATCAATAATATTACTGTTCTAGTTCAATATGTCTAATTCTATTCTCTTATGCATTCTCATTCTTCATCTCATGAATTGAGGGTGACCCGTGACAATCACCCTTGTTCTACATGGGTTCCATGCAAGTCCTGACCCGAATAACGTTGAGCCAAAGCTAGAGATTACATTGGATATTCCAATAGAGTACCTGAGCAACTTTGGATACGTGACATAAAATTCCATTGATCGTGGGTAAGTGAGGTCTCTGTGGCGTTAAGGCTAAAGTCAGAGAAGTAGCACTTTCTGATCTAGAAGATATGCCTTGTCTGTGGTACCTTGAGTAGGATCGTGAAGGGGAGTGGATTGCTTAGAGCTTCATCTTCTGCTACAGTGAGAAACCTAGGGTGGCTTGATGAGAGGACATGAGTCATCTCAACATGGTGGATTGCTGCAGTGAAGGAGGTTAACTTGATGAAAGGACATAAGTTAATCACTTACGGCTGCCATTGAAGGAATCAGAAAGTTATTGAAGTAGACAGTAAGAAAAGTTAATCCGGAAAGACAAAGCATCTCCGAAGCCTCAACCATTCTCATACCATTTATTTTCCATCTATCTAGTAACGTTTTATTTATTTATTTTGTTTTATGCGTTTTCTGTGACAAACTATAATTTCTATCTGCCTAACTAAGATCTGCAAGGTAACCACTACTTGCTCAAACCAACAATGTCCGTGGGATCAACCCTCACTCACCTGAGGTATTACTTGGACGACCCGGTATACTTGCCGATCTATCTGTGTGAATTCTACGGAGCCAGTTTCGTGCACCAGCAAGCTCGGTCTTTCTGAGCACCAAATCTCCGACCTTGAATGAGCAAAGGTGAACTTTTTGATTATATCTTTAAGCAATGCTCTGTTGTATTGCTCGGTGTTGAATGGATGTTATATCTCATAT
The DNA here is from genome assembly GCF_000817695.3 of Arachis duranensis. Classification (NCBI taxonomy): domain Eukaryota; kingdom Viridiplantae; phylum Streptophyta; class Magnoliopsida; order Fabales; family Fabaceae; genus Arachis; species Arachis duranensis. Next base: position 72,481,465 of record NC_029775.3, read on the forward strand.
TTCTTCGATTAAGCCTAGCTCAGTGCGACGAGCATCATCATGTTTGGTTGCTTGTGTTCTTATTGATGATTGGGAGATCTCCAATGGGATCATTGCTTCGGAGACATAGACCAAACGAAAAGGAGTTTCTTTAGTTGTAGAGTGGGTGGTGGTGTTGTATCCCCATAGTATTTCTGGTATAAGCTATGCCCAGTATCCTTTGGCATTATCTAGCTATTTTTTTAAGGCGTGGTGGATGACTTTGTTGGCTGCCTCAGCTAATCCGTTTGTCTGCATATGCTCCATTGATGAGAAGTGTTGCTTTATTTTCAACCCATTTGGAAAAATAGTTCATGGCGACGACCAAATATTTTTAAGTGACATACTTACGTAATTACATAAATAGTGAGATATGTTGAACTTAATTTTTTTTGTTTTTTATTTAATGTGTTTTGAATATAACTATAAACCAATTTTTAAAATTTTGAATATTTTGTGAATGACAATATAGTCTAGATAAATTTAATATTTTTTTAAATAGCATTTATCTTTGTATACTTAATAGGAAATTTACATAATTAATATATTTTAGCTAAGAATAAAACTCTACATCCAAGCAAAATCCTTATCCAAGTCTATCCAAGTTGTTGTAACAACTTTTCAAATCACGCGCTCCTTCTCCGTTTCTTTCCCCTCCTTCTCCTCCTCCTCCTCGTATTTCTTTTTCTTCTTCTTCCAAATTCCCACAGGTTCTTCTTCTTCCCTTCTTCTTCTCCTCCTCCTTCTGCTTCTCCTCCTCTTTCTTCTTCTTCTTCTTCTTCTTCTTCTTCTTCTTCTTCTTCCAAATTTACACACGCAGGTTTTTCTTCTTTCCTTCTTCTCCTCCTCCTCTTTCTTCTCCTCCTCTTAGAGATTATGAATTGAATTCAATTTAATTCATAATGAACCGAACATGTTATTAAGTTGAAATAATTGTATAGTACTAAATGAACGAAACATTATCCATTACATAAAATCAAATTTAGAACAGCTTTCTGCATAATGAACTGAATACGTCATTAAGGTGAAATAATTGTATAATAATAAATGAACGAAACATTATCCATTATATAAAATCAAATTCAGAACACCTGTGTCTACCATTAATAGATATTATCAATTCAAATCAATTCAATTCAGAACACCTGCGTCCATTCAATTCAATTCAATTCATAATGAAATGAAAATGTTATTAAGGTGAAACAATTGTATAGTACTAAATGAATGGAACATTATCCATTATATAAAATCAAATTCAGAACATCTTTCTACATAATGAATTGAACACGTTATTAAGGTGAAACAACTGTATAGTACTAAATGAATGGAACATTATCCATTACATAAAATCAAATTCAAAACACATGTGTCTATAATGTAGATATTATCAAGTCAATTCAATTCAGAACACCTGCCTCCATTCAGTTCAATTCAATTCAATTTAGCAATTGCATTTAATTCAATTCGATTGAAAAAATAATCCATTAGAAAAATGTTGGTGTTGTTGGTGATGGCGATAACGAAAGAGGACGTATGCGTGTATTTGAAAGAAGAAGAAGAAGAAGAAGAAGAAGAAGAAGTGCGGGGGAGGAGAAGAAAAAGCGCGTGTTAATGATGCTCTTTTATTGAGAGTGGTTTTTGTTGGTATTGGACCTAATTGAATAAATTTGGATGAAAAAATATTTGGATGTATAGCAACATCTTTTAACTAAATATATATAAAGCATTGATAAAATAGGAAGTCAAAAATATATTTATGTTTTTACATTAATTCTAAAAATTTTATATAAGGAAAAAGGTATTACTTACCTGGTTTTACAAATAAATTTATTGATTTGGATAATAAAATTATCTATTATTTATTTATTTTTTTTGTAAAATTAGGTTAGTTTAAATATAAATTGGTTACTACACCTTGCTATTTTCCAAAATTGACACAGTAAAATATTACATAGAATTTGTTTTTTACAAGATACATTACATAGGAATTTTTTAAAATAATTTGTCAAAATTAAAAATTAGAATTTTATTTTTTTTATTTATTAGATTTTTTTAAAATGATATGAGTACTAAAAATATGTGTCTTTACTCTTTACAAATATATACACAGTTAAATATTATATGTTTGGTAAAACAACCCATACATCGCGCAGGCATTTACCTAGTTCAAAACTCAAAGCTAAGTAAAAGGGTAGCTAAAAGACTTTTCAAGACCCAATGTCAAATATTGAAAGTGGAAGCAAGAAGGTGTTGCATCAACACCAGCATTATTGATTTGAGGATACAAAATATGCCGAGTCTCTTTCAACAAGAAAATAACCTTAATTAACACCAAACATTTCAATGTGTTAAACACAAACGTCGACTTAATTAGGTTGGGTTAAGAATGGAAACTAATTTTAGGTTTAATTTTTGTTTTCATGATAGATACTTAATCAACACTCCCGTTTTTGTTGTGATATTTTCCAAAATAATAATAATAATAATAATAATAATAATAATAATAATAATAATAATGTGTTAGGACTTGGGAGCGAAGTCATATTCAGTTCTCTAGTACAACATTATATAATCGGTTCATCCATTATTATACAATTAATAAAATAAGGTCATATTCATTTCTCTAGTACACCGTTAATATTGTCCTTGTTACCTAATATTTTGGGGTCAAGCACCAGTAATATATATTCTTATCAAAACAATGGATAATACCAGTTTGCAATATCATCTGATCTTATTAATAGAGATTGTTATAAATTACTCTTAATTTGATATTAAATAAGTTTCCAAATTCGTATTGGTAGTAACCAATGCCAATAGCCAACCCCTGGGAAGCTTCTTTTCAAAAGATAAAGAAAAAAGAATGCGTGAAGAAACTAAACTAAACTAATTTGGCAACGTTGTCCGTGGTTACGGGTTAGGATTAGAAGCGAAACTGAGAAGGCCGAGTCAAAAAAGGGGGTTTAGTGGTTGGGAATTGAAGTGGTCAACACGGTGACGACTTTTTCTGCATTAGTAATAATTAATTAAAAAGCGAAAGGAAAAAGTGGACCATTTAAGTGCTGCTTCCTCTTCTCGGTGTTCTACCAAATTGGGAAAGTGAAATGCAATTTTGACTCACATATAAGGGAGCATAGTATGGGTTTTAAATTTTAACAAATAAGTAAAATTAAATATTTTCAATCATATGTAAAAGTTAAAGTAAGTTTTGCAACTATGCAATGTAAACCATTTTATAGTGGGAGAAACTCATATACATATTAAAAGCATCCAGAGATGTAGAGAGAGAGAATAAATGACATATTTTGCAGGTCTTATTTTTTGAAAAAAATAAAATAAAATAAAACCTGCCTCTATATGCTATGTATTCTTGCAATTTGTATGTGAATATAAGCTTTCATAATATCATGTTGCATTGACATATTACAAAACATTTCATAATAAGGGCATACAAAATTGGTCCAATTATGTGAAAAACGTCTCATTTTGCAACAAGGGTTGCAAACAAGACATTTTTTTTCACCGAAATGCACCATTTAAAAAAATGTTAGGACAAATACTTTTTATTATTAATATTAGGTAAATTATTTATTTTTATACTACTAAAATTGGAGTTTAAAATTTAGTACTTAAGATTTAGAGGGTTGATAAAACAACAACAAACAACAACAAAGCCTTGTCCTACTAAGTGGGGTTGGCTACATGAATCAAACGACGCCATTGTACTCTGTCATGTATCACGTCTACAGAGAAACCATTTACATGTAGATCTTGTTTGACGACCTCATGGATGGTCTTCTTAGGTCTTCCTCTGCCTTTCGCCCTTTGTCCATCTTCCATCTCATCCACCCTCCTGACTGGATGTTCTATCGGTATTCTTCTCACATGTCCAAACCACCTGAGACGCGATTCAACCATCTTTTCCACAATGGGTGCTACTCCAACTCTCTCCCTTATATCTTCATTCCTTATTTTATCCAATCGCGTATGACCACTCATCCATCTCAACATCTTCATCTCTGCCACACTCAGCTTATGTTCGTGCTCCCCTTTCGCCCCCCAACACTCCGTACCATATAGCATAGCCGGTCTTATAGCGGTGCGATAGAATTTACCTTTAAGTTTTAAAGGTACTTTTTTTGTCGCATATAAAACCAGATGCACTCCGCCATTTTGACCAGCTTGCTTGTATCCTATGGTTTACATCCTGTTCAATCTCTCCATTATCCTGTATGATGCACCCCAGATACTTAAAACTTTTAACTTTTCCTAGGATGTTTTCTCCAATCTTCACCTCTATATTGGGGTTTTCCCTTCTCAGACTGAACTTACATTCCATATATTTCGTCTTGCTACGGCTTATGCGTAGACCATACACTTCTAAAGCTTCTCTCCATAACTCCAACTTCTTATTTAGGTCTTCCCTTGACTCTCCCATAAGGACGATATCATCGGCAAAAAGCATGCACCATGGCACATGCTCTTGGATGTGCTCTATGAGTACTTCCAAGACTAATATGAAAAGGTATGGACTTAAGGATGATCCCTGGTGTAATCCTATACCAATAGGGAATTCTTCTGTCACACCACCTTGAGTCTTCATACTAGTTGTGGCCCCATCATACATATCTTTAATTGCCCGAATATATGCGATCCTTACTCTCCTCTTTTCTAAAACCTTCCATAAGACCTCCCTTGGTACCTTA
>NC_029775.3:72486340-72542890 GCF_000817695.3 Arachis duranensis
ATAAATCCAAATTGGTTCTCTGTTACTTGTGTCTCTTTTCTCAACCTCCGTTCTATCACCCTTTCCCATAACTTCATAGTAAGACTCATAAGCTTAATCCCTCTATAATTTTCGCAACTTTGTATATCCCCTTTATTCTTGTAGATAGGTACCAAGGTGCTCTTTCTCCACTCATCAAGCATCTTTTTTGACCTTAAAATCTCATTAAAAAGCTTGGTTAACCAGTTGATGCCTTTTTCTCCAAAACCCTTCCAAACCTCAATCGGGATATTATCAGGTCCTACTGCCCTGCCATTTTTCATCTGCTTTAGAGCCTCTTTTGCCTCGAAATCTCGAATCCTTCGATAGTAGTCAAAGTTTTGATCTTCTTCCCTTGTGCATAATCGACCAAGGCTCGGAAGAGTCTTCTATCCCTCATTAAATAACTCGTAGAAGTAGCTCTTCCACCTTTCATTAATCTTCTCCTCTTGAGCCAACACCTCTCCATCCTTATTCTTTATGCACTTAACCTGATCCAAATCTCTCGTTCTTCTTTCCCGGCTCTTTGCGATTCTATATATACCTTTTTCTCCTTCTTTCGTACCCAAAGACTGGTAGAGACCCTCATATACTCTTGTTTTTGCTTCACTTACAGCCACTTTTGTCTCTTTCTTAGCCGCCTTATATTTTTCCCAGTTATCTGCATTGCGGCATAAAGACCACTCTTTAAAGCATTCCCTTTTTATCTTTATCTTTTCTTATATACTCGCATTCCACCACCAGGACTCCTTGTCTCTTGGTTCTATTCCTTTAGATTCACCAAAACTTTTTTTTGCTGTTCTTCTAATAACTTCTGCCATCTTCCTCCACATCTCTTTTGCGCTTCCATTCCCATCCCACTTTGCCTCTTCTCCTACCCGTCTTAGGAAGCTTCTTTGTTCCTCACCTTTCATCCACCACCACCTCGTCCTTGGGTTCTTCGTATGATGTCTTTTCCTCAACTTTTGCTCAACGCGGAAATCCATGACGAGCACCCTATGTTGTGTTGTCAAACTCTCTCCCGAGATAATTTTACAATTAATGCAAAATTTCCGGTCGACTCTCCTCAACAAGAAGAAGTCGATTTGAGAGCTTGTCATGCCACTCTTATAGGTTATAAGATGTTCGTCTCTCTTTTTAAAACATGTATTTGCGATAAGAAGATTAAAGGTTGAGGAAAAGTCCAAAATAGTTTTACCCTCGGCATTGATCACCCCGAAACCATGGCCTCCGTGAATACTCCCATATCCAGTCACTTCTCTCCCAACATGGCCATTTAAATCTCCTTCTAAGAAAATATTATCTCCCAAATGTATGCCTTGAACCAAACTCTCTAGATCCTCCCAAAATCTTATCTTGTGTTGTTCGTCCGAACCCACTTGCGGTGCATAGGTGCTAATCACATGGAAAGCACCTCCCTCCACCACAAGTTTGATAGAGATGATCCGATCTCCCACCCTCTTGACATCCACTACGTCCTTCTTCCACTGCTTATCCACAATTATTCCAACCCCATTCCTATTCTTCACCTTTCCTGTATACCAAAGTTTGAAACCAGAAGTATCCAACTCCCTAGCCTTTGCACCAACCCATTTCGTTTCTTGTAGGCACATAATGTTAATCTTCCTCCTTGCCATGGTGTCCACCACCTCCATGGACTTTCCTGTTAGAGTGCCTATGTTCCATGTCCCAAATCTCAACCTTCTGTCGCTTCGACATTTACCTTTGAACTAGCTTATTTACCATCGTCCTTTCACAAAAATGCGAGAACCCTTACTCATTTAACACTACATCCGGGCACCGATACATCGGCTCTTGCTTTGACACCGTACTCAAGCCATACGGCACGTTGATAAAAAAAATAATAAATTTTATTAATGACATAGCATTACTCTTTTGAAAATAATATATTTCAAAAATAATAACTCTTTATTTATTTAAATAGAAAACCCATAATTTAAGAATGACAAATAAAAGCATATGAACAGTAAATTTCCATATATTCCCTCACTTTTTCATTTTCTTTTTCTCTTTTCGTTGTTATACAATATTCGGAAAAGTTACGGAATTTGGCAAAAAAAAAAAAATTCAAGTTGGAATAAGTTACAAATGAAACCATGTCTGATTTTCCCAACTCTAATGAAGAATCAAAGTAACATTACTGTTTTGTACAAGGGTCCAAAAGGAATGAACACCTTAGAGATTCATCATTCATAATTCCCATATCACATGGGACTCGTATATGCCTAACAATGACTCAGAAAAACAAAACTCTAATGTAACTCAAAATACAACATATGACTAACAGTCTAACAGAAACTATACATTCCATCGCTTACATAAATATGGTCCTTAGCACCTCTGCTTGGTTCTCGCCAAATGACAACTCTTTCATCACTGAAGAAGAGAAACTGAGGGCCGTGGATAAGCCGAGGCCATTTTGGGAGCATCTGCACTGCCTTTGCCAGGAGCATGACGGCCATTGAGATGGCTGGAACCACGCGTGTGATGCTCTTTCGGATTAGTGCTTCTTTTGTGCGAGTCTTTTGATTCCTGAAGCTGCTCCAATGCTTTTACCACTTCGTCCATATTCGGCCTGGCCTTAGGCTCAACCGCAAGACATTGCATTGCAAGGGCGGCTGCTGCCTGTGCTCGACTCTGGGAATATTGGCCTTCAAGACGAGGATCCATTACACGAAAAACTCTGCGTTTATTCGACAGATAAGGCTTGGCCCATTCAACTAAGTTGTGCTCTCCAGTTGGTTGGTTCTTGTCTATTGCTTTTCTCCCTGATATCATTTCGAGAAGAACTACTCCAAAACTATACACATCACTCTTAGAGGTGAGGTGACCTAGCAACCAAGAATGAAAAAAATAAAATACAATATTAACTCACAACAACATAGTAGGCATTAGGCATTACTTACTTTTTTCAATGCAAAAAAACAAAAGAAAAAGACAGTAGAAGCTGCTCAAATCTGAGTACATAAATTACAAATTCAAAATAGGCATAAAAAATCTTCATAAATTATACTTGAAAGTTGAAATAGATTATGTTCTGAATATAGAGGGATTGTGCATCTTCAAAAAAGTGGCAATGTAGAACGTTGAAAATCGATATTCCAGAAAACTTGAAGATTCAGGGACTACATACATGAAAGGATGCTGAAAGCTCTACTAATGGAACAAGTAAACACCAAACAATTGAGAGTATGAGTAGCTGAGAAAAAATTGGTCATGGAAAATTATGTTAAAAAAAATCTATGAGCTGAGAAAAGGTGAGTTTCTTTTGCATGGAAGATCAGTGCCAGAAACCCCAAAATACAGTTTGGAACAAGAGAGATGATACCTGTTGCTAGATACTCGGGCGCCGCATATCCCCGTGTTCCCATGACCCGAGTAGAGACATGGCTTCTATCACCTGTTGGACCATCTCTGGCCAACCCGAAATCAGAAAGTTTCGCATTGTAATTCTGCAGAGAAGCATGCAATGAAGTAGTTTAGTAATGAACTATGAAATCCACCATATTCCAAAACAACAACGGGACATGCTCGAGTCTGCAATGATGTACATACAGTATCAAGGAGGATGTTTGCAGTCTTAAAGTCGCGGTATATGACTTGAACTTCTGGACTATGCAGAAAAGCAAGACCTCGTGCAGCCCCAAGAGCGATTTTCATTCGCAAATTCCAAGAGAATGGCTGGAAATAGGAACCTCCTGCATTAAACAATGATTTCGAGTGACATTACTATTAGAACTTAGTGGGGATTAAGTTTAAGCTATGAATATTTGGCCAAAAAAAATCAGTAATAACAAAACTTTTATGAGGAACAAAAATGATGAAACTTAAAAGAACTGAAAATTTCACAAAATTTATGGTACTAACTTCTGAACAGATGATTCTCGACGCTACCCTTAGGCATAAATTCATAAACCAGAAGCCGGTGGTCATCCTCCAAGCAGTATCCTATCAACTTGACAAGATTAGGATGCTGAAGTTGCCCCAGATAGTTGATTTCAGCCTATGAATTCGACAACACAAAACAAGTTATTATTACACAGCCAGGTTTAGATATTTCTTAAGCTTCATTTTGATAATAAAAGTCCATCTAAAATGCCCACAAGATCAAAGGAAAACATACAGTTCCACAGAATCCCTAAAACAGGTTCAGAAAAGGAACCTCAACGAGTATCTGAAAATCTTGCAGTTGCCTAGCTAAAATTTGAAGAGCCAAATAAATATGCATGAGAGGCAAAACAAAACAAGTCACCAGAAAAAGAATTTATACTTACCAACCATTCCTTGTGACCCTGGAGCCCATCTAGGTTAAGCCTCTTCACGGCAACAATCATTCCTATGCCTGGTTTTGTAGCAGCCAGTGAATGCTCATCAATCCATCCCTTAAAAACTGAACCAAACCCTCCCTCGCCTAAGACACTATCCGGCCGGAAATGACCAATACCAATAAAGACAATGTTTAAAAAGGCTCACCATCTTTGGTCTTAAAACTAACAAGGAAAAGAACCTAAGCTGAGACATAATACCAAATTTACATGGACTCCATAAATCCCCAAATTACTATTATCTTGTTCTGAAATGAATTACATTCAAACTCAAATTACAATTTTTTCGTTTACCCCAAAGGAACGATATGAAGAAAACTATTCTGTCTAGAGATTTGCAAACGGGAAATATGAAATTTGATAAAACCTACAATCTACAGTTAGGCGCGAATCTAGAGTTCAACAATCCAATGATTATCTCATATTAAACCTTTTTTTGTGAAGCATAAATCACAAAATCAGCGGGGGGAATAACCATAGTATCCTTAACTTGCAAGGATCTCAAATTCTCAATGCATGTTCCACATACACTACGATACATGAACATGAATTCATAAAAGTCCACAAAAGTTAAAACTTTTTAGGTCTAAACTACCACAAACCCATATTCCATTTCCAACCAAAACCAACATAGAACCAAAAATCTAGAGAAAAATGAACATCGGATTATGAAAGTATTAAGAGGAAGCAAAAGAATGTGAAGATGGAAGTCAACACAAGAAGCAGACCTGTGTTGGAAGGATTAATAGCCTTAATCCGGTTGCTCCAACAAGCACCCATCAACAAAACGTTTCAAAAAAGTTCAAAGTTTCAAAATTTGAAAGGAAAAGGGAAATTTTGTATAGGATTGGTAGCCAAAAAAAAGCAAAAATACAATCCAAAACAGAGGAACAAACAAGAAAAACTGAAGAAGTGAAGAACCCACTGCCAGTAGGGTTTCAAAGGAAGATCCCTATTCCCCTCAAGGGAGAGTATCTGAGAAATTCAGGAACTTTTCAAAGCTTTTTGCGATGATGATGAGAAGGATCATAGAAGCAGCGAAGGAAGGGGGTAAAATTGGAAATTTGGGTGGCTTTGTTAAATGGACTGAGAAGAGGCTATTATTTTGGGGAGCCTTTTCGGACCATTATTGTGGCAAAGGAAGGAAAGTAGATTGGAAGATTGACTTCACTTTGCGCTGTGAGCTTTTTCTTATTTTATTTTTTCCAATTTTGTCATTTTGCACCTTACTTGCTTTAATGCAGGAATGATAATACAGGAATCAAGAATGATAATATTTTCTATTTAATATATTGACAACTTAAAAAGCTTATATTTTCTATTTAAATTTTTATTTAGTATTTTACTATTTTTAGAACATTCTTAATGTACTTGTTAGTAAAAAATTTAAAAATCATTAACACTTTGTTTGGATAGATAATAAAACATGGAAAGAAAGAAAATGAGAAGAAAGAAAATGAGAGGAAAAAAAATAAAAGAAAAAATGGATTGTTTTATGTGTTGTTTGGATAAAAAGAAAATGGATGGAAAGAAACTAGAGAGAAAATTTTCTTTTGTTTAGATGAAAAGAAAAGTGAGAGGAGAAAAAATTATAATAGAAAAAAATTACATTAATACCCTTATATCTTTTATTTTTTTAATTAATCAAAGGTTAAATTAGTAATTTTACACTTATTATATATTTTCCTTCCATTTTCATCTCATCTTTGAAAAGAAAATATTTTTATGGATCAATTTTTTTCTTTTCACTCTATTTTCCTTTCTCATCCAAACAACAAAAAACTCACATTTCCATCCATTTTTTTTCTTCACATTTTCTTTCCTTCCATATTCACCCCATCCAAACAAAGTATAAGAGAAAGTATAAATATGGATGATGATGATGAGAAATAGCTTGAAACGATGAGCAAATATGTTTACTTTATTACGAATAAAATAAAATATTTTTTGTTAGTTAATTAATTATTTGTGTCTATTTCAAAGTACCCCAAGTGCAAAGTATTTTTGTTAATAACTTTTCAGTAATTGTCAATGAAACAAAGGTACATTTAAGAAAACTTAGGATATTGGATTTTACCTTCGGTAAATTTTTTTAAATTAATTTACATATCAATAAAGATCTACATTCAAGTGATTAAACTAACTAAGTCTTTTAAATTCATGCGTTTTTTTTCATGCTTCTTCCTTCGTACTACTTTTTTTTCTTTTCCTTCTTGAAATTCACAGAAGCATATTCTTCTTCTTCCTTTCTTCTTCTTATTCAACACCACATCCTCCTCCTCCTCCTCCTCTTTTTCCTTCTTTTTTTCATTAAAATTTCTCCTCCTCCTTTCTTTTTATCATTTTCCTCCATCATCATGATCATCATCGTTATTGTCATTGTCGTCTTCTTCTAATATGTATCGTCGTTATCGTTATCGTTATCATCGAATTTTTGTCATATTAATGACATTGTCTGATCCAAAATTCATTTGGATGTGTTTTTGTTTGAAATTGACTTTGTCTATGCTTGTTTTGAAACGAGTTTATTTGTGTATCGTCATCATTAAATAATTTCAGTTTATTCGAAATTTAATTTTCGGTTCATTCTGGATGTAATTTTGGTTTCATTTCTGAGTGAATTTCTGATCATTCAATTTTATTCGTATGCTTGTTTTCGAACGAAATCATTGAGTAATTTCGATTCATTCTAGATTTAAATAAGGTGCATTTGGTCTCTGCTTATTTTGAAACAAGTTTGTTTGTGTATCGTCATCATTAAGTAATTTCGGTTCATTTTGGATGTAATTTCAGTTCATTTCTAAGTGAATTAAGGTGCATTTGGTCTCGTTGTTATACACAATTCAAAACTCTTCCTCCTCACATCCTCTCTTGAGAGGAAGAAAACTAAGAAAAAAAGAAGAAACAAGAATAAAAATATCCTTAAACTCCTTATCATGTTCTTCTTCTTCTTCTTATCTTGTTCATCTTCTCCTTCTTGTTTTTCCTTCTCATAATTCTTCTCGTTCTGCCCTCTTAATAATAATAAAAACATGAAAAATCAAAACAAAGAAGAAGAAATGCATAATGCTGCAAAATCACTTGATAGGTTTAGATGTGTTTTTGTTCATGATTCAATTTTGTTTGTGTCCTTGTTTTTGAATGTAATCATTAAGTAATTTCGGTTCATTCGAAATTTAATTTACGGTTCATTTTGGATATAATTTGGTTCATTTCTGAGTGAATTAAGGTGCATTTGGGCTCCTTGTTCTACACAATCCGAAACTCTTCGTCCTCCTCCTCTTTCACCTTCTTTTCTTATTAGAATTTCTTCTCCTCCTTCCTTTTCATCATTCTCTTCCATCATCATCATCGTTATCGTCATTGTCGTCTTCTTCTAATAGTATCGTCGTTATCGTTATCGTCATTATTGTTATCGTTATCATCGAATTTTTGCCATATTGATGACATTGTCTAATCCAAAATTGATTTGGATGTGTTTTTGTTCAAAATTGACTTGGTCTGTGTTTGTTTTGAAATGAGTTTGTTTGTGTATCGTCATTACTACGTAATTTCGGTTCATTCAAAATTTAATTTTCGGTTCATTCCGGATGTAATTTTGGTTCCTTTTTTAGTGAATATCTAATAATTTAATTTTGTTTGTGTACTTATTTTCGAACGTAATCATTAAGCAATTTTGTTTCATCTTGGATTTAAATAAGGTGCACTTGGTATTGTTTGTTTTGAAATGTTTTGTTTGTATATAATCATCATTAAGTAATTTTGGTTCATTTTGGATGAAATTTCGATTCATTTCTGAGTGAATTAAGGTGCATTTGGTCTCGTTGTTCTACACAATTCAAAACTCTTTCTCTTCATATTCTATTATTTCTTCTTCTTCTTCGTCTTTTTCATTTTTTCTTCTTCATCTTCTTCTTATTTCATTCTATTATAATTCTTCTTGTTTCATTCTCTTGAGAGGAATAAAACCAAGAAAAAGAGAAGAAAACTCAAACAAAAAAGAAGAAGAAACATATAATGCTCCAAAATCACTAAGGAGATGAGGAGGAAAAGAAAAAAATGTAGCAACAACAGTAGCAACAAAAAGAATGACAATAAGGAGAAAACATGCGAAGAAGAAGAAACGCAAAGAAGATGAACGAGGAGAAGGAGGAGGAGGAGGAACGCGAAAAAGAAGAAGAAGAAGACGACGGTAATAACGTAAAGCCTGCGCGTATAATCATGTTCTTTTAATGAGAATGATTTTTGTTAGTGTTAAGTCTACTTGGTTAAACCTAGATGACAATAATGCTTGGATGTATAGCAGATCTGTTTACATATATAATTTCAATTTTGAAGGATAATTTTGAATGACCTGATCGAAATGAAATAAATAATTAGCAACGATGTAGCATATTCCATATCATCCGTACTAGATAAGTAGCACAGCACCACATCCTCAACTATAAGCAACTGAATACTGATTGTGGGTGCCTATGGTTGGTGTGTATGTCATTGTTATCGTCGTGGTCTTACAAAGTTATGAAAATATGGCACCATTATTGTTACTGATGAGTGGATATTTTATACACTTTTTAGGTTCATTTTCTTAGTATTTTTAGTACATTTTCTCATGTTTTATTATGTTTTAGTAGGTTTTAGTTCAAAATTCACTTTTCGGATGCTACTTTAAATTTTTGTGTTTTTCTTATGATTTTAGATAATTTTTGGATGAATTTGGCAAGTTTTGACAAAGTCTAGTTCAGAGGCTAAGAAAGGATAGCAGATGCTGTCAGATCCTGACCTCCATGCATTCGAACAAGCATTTCTGGAGCTACAAATGTCCAATTGATGTGATGTCAACGGTGTTGGAAAGCTAACTTCTAGAAATTTCCAGAAGTATTTAATAGTTTATGCCTTTTTTTGGAAATGACTGCCAAAAATGGGCGTTGAACGCCCAACTTACCCCCTTTTTGGCGTTCAACGCCCCATAAGGACCAAGGCCAGCGTTAAACGCCCAAAATTGCCGTTGAACACCACCAAGGGAGCATCAACGCAGCGTAGACACCAAGGGAGTATCGACGCCCAAAATTCGCACCTTTCTGCTTAGTTTATTTCATTTTTGTAATTTTTAAGTATTAGATTAGTATATATAGGCGAAGAGCACCCATGTTTAGGATCTTCAGCCTCTCAGAACTTATTTTCTATTTTCTCTGTAAACTATGAATAGCTAACCCTCCTAGGTTAAGAATAGGAGCTCTACTCATTCCTATGGATTAATATTATCAACTTTCTACTCTAATATATGTTTGATTCCATTCTATGATGTATTATCATTCTTCATCTTTTTTAATTTGGGGTGGAACGAAAGTATGAGCCCTTATTCTACATGAGTTCTTTACGAGTCCTGACCTTGATAGTATTGAGGTATAGCTTGAGAGTACATCACAGGTTCCAACAAGTTATTTGGGCTAATTGGAATACGTGACATAAAATCTCGTTAGTCATGGGTAATTGAGGTCCCTGTGGTGCTAAGGCTAGAATCATAGAGCTTCATTCTCTGATTTGGAAGATCAGACCTTGTTTATGGCGTTTTGAGTAGGATCATCAGATATTAAATTGCGTGAGCTTCACCCTCATCCAGATTGACTGACCTATTCGGGCGTCTGTTTTGGATCACTGGAGATTAATGACCACTACCCCTAGCTTAATCACTTACAGACTTGCCATTGAATGAATTACTCATTGTTAAAGTAGCGAGTAAGAAGTATTAATCCGGAAGAACAAGCATCTCCGAGGCCTTAACTGATTTCTTATCATCGTTTTTACATCTTTTTGTTATTGGTTTGTTTATGTTCCTACGACAAACAACAACTATCTTTTTATTTGCCTGGCTAAGATCTGCAGGATAACCATAGCTTGCTCAATTCGGCAATTCTCGTGGGATTCGACCCTCACTCACCTAAGGTATTACTTGGACGACCCGATGCACTTGCCGGTTCAGTTGTGCAAGTTTTATTTTCGCGCACCAGTTACCTATAAGAATCACAATTAGAGGTATTTAAATAAGTCAAATTTGTCGGGTCAATCCCTTAAACCCCGCAAAAAGATTAGGTTGGCTTAAAATTGTGAGTTCGTTAAAGGAGAAAAATTCATCAAATCTACACCACTGAATATACAGATTTAGTGGGACAAGATGAGCCAGTCCACCAAACTAAACTTTTTTTACAAGAGAGTGGTGATTACTACAAAAAATATAAAAATTAAAAATTATCATTTTTAAATACAAATCTTTTTTTTGTTATTTTTATTTATTTAATTTTTATAATTCTATTGATTTGAAAGTTGACTATTTGATTTGTCTATTAATGTTTTTAGATATTTCATATTTTTATCTTGATTAAGATTATGTATTACAAAATGGTTTGTAATATGGCTAACTTTTAATTTGTATTTGTGTTTGACGAACAGATTTCTATCGGTAAAGAAATTCACAAATATAATCGCGTTGTAAGTATAGTTTCTAAACCAACAGAGAATCTTTTCGTACAAAAGTTTTGGTTGTCACAAGTAACAAACCCAGTAAAATTTATAAATCGAAGTATTCAAACCTCGGGTCGTCTTCTCAAGGAATTGCAGGGAGGTGTATTTTATTATTGGTTATGGAAAACAGTATTTTTGGGTTTTTGAATAGGTTGAACAAGAAAAGTAAATTGCAAGAAATTAAATTGAAAACTAATAAAGCTCTTGACAAGGTATGAGAATTGGGAGTCCTATCCTAGTTATCCTTATCAATTGTGATGAGAATTGGCTTTTGCTCCCACTTGGTCAACCTCCAACTATGAAGGTATGTTAAGCGGATGAATCAATATGAATCCTCAAGTCCTAGTCAATTCCCAAAGAAAGACTATAGTTAGTGGAATTCAAGTCAATTAGCAACTTCCAATTATCAATCAACAAAACAGTTTGATAACTCAAGAGTCTCTAATTACTCAACCAAAGCCAAGAATATAGAAAGCTAAATGAAAATCATATATCTGAAATACCTCAAATTGCATTAACAAAAGAAATCAAATCTAACATGGAAAAGTTCATAAATTAAATTGGGAAAATAAATAAAAGGAACATTAAACCTGAAAATTGAGAAGAAGAAATCCTAAATCCTTTAAGAGGAATACTAATCCTAAATCCTAAGAGAGAGGAGAGAGCCTCTCTCTCTCTCTCTAAAACTACATCTAAAAACTAAAATTGTGAATTATGAATGAATATTTTATTTGAATTGTTGTATTCTCCCACTTTATAACCTCTAATATGTGTTTTTTAGCCTGAAACTGGGCCGGAAATAGCCCAGAAATCGCTGGAAACGAATTCTGCCACGCTGATTTTCTGTAGAACAATGCGTCCACGTGATTCACGCGTACGCGTCGTTTTTCTGTATGCCCACTATAGCAAATTATATATCAAATCGAAGCCCCAAACATTAGCTTTCTAACGCAACTAGAAACGCATCATTTGGACCTCTGTAGCTCAAGTTATGACCGTTTGAGTGGAAAGAGGTCAGGTTAGACAGCTCAACAATTTCTTCAACTTCTTGTATTCCTTCCACTTTTGCATGCTTCCTTTCCATCCTCTAAGCCATTCCTGCCCTATAATCTCTAAAAACACTTAACACACATATCAAGGCATCGAATGGTAATAAGAGAGGATTAAACATAGCAAATTTAAAGCCCAAAGAAGCATGTTTTGAATTATAGCACAAAATCAGGAAAGAAAAAGTAAAACCATGCAAATAGTATGAATAAGTGGGTAAAGAGTTCATAAAAACTACTCAATTGAGCACAAGATAAACTATTAAATAGTGGTTTATCAGTGTTATGTTATATTTTCCTGAATTAATATGAATTATATAATTTATATTTTATGTTTATTTAGCTTTTTTTTTTAAGAAAAGGTTAGGCAATTTGGCCAAATTAACCCACTCACCAACCATAAAATGACTAGATTAGGGATCTTGGCCCATTTAAGTTTGGCAGAGGGCAGCAGTCTCATTTTAAGATGGATTTGGGTAGGCATGTAGCCCACTTTGTCACCTGTAGTTGTAAATTGGTCACACTATGAGTCGAAAGTTATCTCTTGTTCCTTGCATAGTGTTCCCCACCTTTGTATCCATGATGGATGACAGGGATTAGATATTCGCCATATATCCAAATCTCTGCAGACAAAAAAAAATTAAATGAAACCTCAACCATAAAAAATCATGACACAAAAAATTCGGTATACAACATTAGAGGAGAAGCAGAGACTAGACTGAGGGTGATGCACCAAGACTTCTGAGGGATCTGAGAGGAGGAGAATGGAAGAGGCAAAGAGTGGGGAGAGGGGACGCCGACACCGGCACGCTGGTGACGGCGAGAGTCAGTAGTAAAGCAGAGAGTGAAGGTTTCGAGGGCTTAAGGTTGACAAAGGCAAAAGTTAAGAAAGTGAGCTTTGAACAATTTATGATTTCATTATACACACACACACACACACCCACACCCACACCCACACACGCACACGCACACGCACACCCACACACCCACACCCACACACACACGCACGCACGCACACGCACGCACACGCACACCCACGCACGCGCGCACGCGCGCGCGCGCACACACACACACACTACCAATATTTATGTAATTTTATATTCTCTATTATTATATAGGTACCCACAGGATAGGCACCTCTTGCTCCATCCCTATCCGTTTATTAGATGGGTAACCATCCTTCTCTTCATGGGAGAAAGGAAAATTGGCCTCATACTTATCCCACCAGATGAAATTACTGTCCTCAATCACCTTACAAGAAAATTGTCTTTCGCCATATTTTTTAAATGTATCAAAATCTAGGAAAAGTGTAGCCAAAGAAAAATGCCATGCTTTTTAAGCTATCGCCATTCTTTTTCAGCTGTCGCGTCACATATTCAATCGTGGCCAATTTTCTACTACCATACTTTCTGTGATGAAATGTCATGAGGCACTTTTGGCCACCCTTTTGTTGGAAAAATGGCTGCTAGTTGATAACTATAGTCACACTCTTAAAACATGCCTATCCTGAACATATTGCCACACTTTATGAAGTGTGCCTAGATGGGTGTTTGTTGCAATGCTTTTAAAGCATGGCATATTCTCTTATAAATTATTTTTTTAATAAAAATGAAAATAAGATAGAGATATTAAAATAAATATTTTTTATTAATTTATATAGGTTTTGTATATGTTATAGTATGGGTGAAACAAACAATTAAAAAAGAACAACTTTCTTCGGCCTGCAATTTTTTATAAAAAATTATAATTTTATAACAAAAAGTTACTAACCAGAATCTTTAACATCAATATCGCAAAAATTTTCATCCATCCTATTCTAAACTATCATGATGGTAACTCTAGTTGTCATGGTAGTCGTTTTAGCAGCGATTATTGGTTTTTGATGCACGTAAGGTTTATCGATTAGGCATCTGTTATCTTCTTTGAGACCTATAATTTAATTTTCCAATAGAAAAATATAGATAAGTTAAAGAAGTACGTAACTGAAATTTATAATGAAACTTCTTTTGTTGTCACATGTAATTTTTGTTTCCATGAAAATCTTACAAAATTACATCTATTTAATATATACTCTGTCAGCAAAATGTATTCAAATAATTTAGAGAATAACTAATTCTCTACATTATTTGAACAATGGTGAGTTTTGACTTCATAATGAGAATTAGTTATATAATGATGTAATTAGACAACTAATTTTATTCAATGAGTACAATTCAAATCAGCATACCTATATGATAATCCATATAGAATATTTCTACCTAAAATGCAAAAAAATTAAACAGTAAGTAATTACCTTATAACTAATTTAGCTCATTATGTTGATTTAGGAAAAATTTTTCAAATATTAAGGTGAATTTTTTCATATCTCATACCCAAAACATATGGACGTTGTTCTAAGGTTGTAAATGGATGGAACTTATAAAGTTATAGTCTACCGAAAAAGGAAAATGACTTACAATGTTACCAATTATCTTCAAGTTCAAAGGCATTAGTTCTTTATGGATATTTGTTCACTATCCGAGTATCAAGAGTAAAGTAGTTATAAAATACTCCTCAAGATAGCTATCGTTAAATTAATTATGAAATTAAGAAATAAGATGTCATAAGCTATGCTAACAAAGTCAAAACATCACGGAGGAAAAACCATCAATAGGAAATATTAAAGTCTTGTAAAATAAATGCTAAAGTTAGAAACTTTAATATGATAGTTTTCCTTTGAAAATATGGGATAAAAGATATACTAATTAACTCTATGCCTAACCAGCTAACCTATGCCTCTAAATTTTTTATATAACTTGTAGTTATATATTAGAAACACGGGTTTTATTTAGCTACAACAACAATAACATAATTCAATTTCATATTATAACATCCCAGTAATTATCAGTATTTTTACTAAGCATTATTTGGTCTTCAAATCCTAAGAATCAACCACCTTCAATTTTTTGTCAATAATGTAAGAAAAGGAATTACACTAACAATCCTATTGTATCAGATGCAAACATCATAAAAGATTTAAGTAAATACTAAATAGGTGTTGAAAATATATGTATGCCTTAGATCTAATTTGTTATTAGCTCTAGTGCATTCGGGAGATTGTTAGAGAAAACTGTGTATATCCAATAAAACACTATCATGAATTATTATTATTTCTTTTTATAAGAATAAACTTTCATAATTTATGATAGTATCCTTAATTAAAATCAGAAACGAATAATTACGATAAGGATCGTACATCGGATGAAGACTAATAGATCTCATGTATTAAATTATATATATAAATGGTACATATAGAGATATGATCATTGAACTAACTCACCTAATGGTTATAGTTACCGTATATTTGTCAATAGGATATTCTCACGATGAACATAATATTAGAATTTTTATTTGACATGTGATTATCATAGTAATTAACAACGTATTTATTATACTTTAATTTCGGACACCTAATATCTTAGTTGAATGAATATTGGGTATGATTTAAATACTTGTAGAATTATTAGTCAATATGGAATCCATCGACTATGGTAATAAGTTCGAGCTCTACGTTTATAATGAATGAATTAAACAAAGCTTTGGCCAAAGAGTTTGAATGAATAAAGAAATGAGTTTCTTAGGTCATTCATCATTCATTATAATAATGGTAACAAGTTAGAGTTTGACAATCAAATCATACTCTAAAAGTCACTATAAGATTCAAGATTATTTGTGGCAATTTTTTTCTGGTTTGTGGGAGTTTTTAAACTTCCAAAATTTGAGGTGCCACGAGCTTATTAGTGGCAGTTCTTTATCTGCTTTGTGGGGATTTTGAGTTAAATTTTTTGGCAATTTTTTTGAAACTTGTGACAGTTTAAAATCCTCACAAAAACTGAATTTTCAAATAAAAAATTGTAGCAAATTGAATGGTTGCAAACCATTTAAAATTAAAACTAAATAGATCTCGAAGCTATAAATAACTATTATTGATTGAACAAATAACTTCAATCAAACTAAATATTATTTAACGTTAAAAAAAATTTAAATATCATAATTTGATATTTGCTTATGAATTAAAAATAAAATTCCTGTAAGTTAAATGAATTTAATCTACTTTAACTAAATTTAACTTGCACAATTCCTTACTACTACTAAACTACTATTATACATTTAGACAATCAAACCAAATCAATGGAGAATGTAAATATCATTATTATTATAGTAATTAGTATTCATAATGTACAATAGTATCATGTGAATAATTTTTGAGAAATTACTTTATAGTAAATTTTTAATTATGAGTATTGCAAATAAAAGAGGTACATAACTAGCCACATTACTATGCACATTAATCAACTATAACTACACAAGTATATGCAAATAATTGAAATGTTAATTAATACATTATTCATAATCATAAAATTGAAGTTAATTGAATTAGATAATTATCTTTTTTACTTACTTTTTTTCCACGAAAATTAAATTATTAGCTCCTAACTCTAAATCTTTTTGCTTATTCTGCATTTCACTATGTGGAATTATACCTTTGTATTCAACCCAAGGCCTGGACAGAATATAATAGAAAGAGAATAGTCAAGGTTACCAAAGGTTAGATGTATGTAATAACAAAATGCTCAAAACATTCAAAAGAAGGCAAAATGCTTACCAAAAGAATGATTGGATACCAAAAATAACGAAAAGCTATCCACTTGATAGTGCAATCTGAAAAGTATTAAAGTACAATATTTAGATAATATCCTGATAAACCACAATTTCATGGTCTATTTTTTATTGAAATGAATGGATTTTTATCAACTTATCCTATATTTATTCATTAAAATAGTATGGTTTTGTGAATTCCTCCAAAATTGTGCTTAAGATTAAAAACATATTTTTTATACTCTTAATTTGCTAAATTTAATTCACTTTAATCCCATTAGATGCCTTAATGTGTTTGTTGAGTGATTTCAGGCTTACAAGGCAAGGATGGATTGAAGAAGTGAAGAAGAAGCATGCAAAGTAGAGAATTCATAAAGAACTAGAGTTTGGAGCATTTCAGGGTCATGCGTAAGCATGAAAGCATGTGTACACACGTTTTAAAAATTTGCGAATTCATACATATGCTTGCCTCATGCGTACGCATGACTGCCAGCACGTAGCTTCACTTAAGTGAACACGTAGGTCTCAATTTCAGGGCTTTCTTGGGCCTAATCCAACTCATTTCTAAAGTATTTCAAGCCAAACCCAAGGAAGATGGGAGAGGAGAGCAATTAGGATAGGTTTTTGTTATGTTTTTAAGTTAGATTTCCAGATAGAGAAGCTCTCTCTTCTCTCTAGAATTTAGGATTTTAAATTTAATTTTCTCCATAGATTTAGGCTTTGATCTTGCTTTGATTTAATTTCAATTACAATTTCTTGTTTTAGCATCTTAATTATCCTATTGTTACTTGTTTATTTCTCTAGTTTGTTACTTTCATGGTTCTGAACCCTTGTTAATTTTGATTCCATTTAATGCAATTTGGTGTTTTTATGTTTATTGTTGCTTAATTGAGCTGTTATTATTGTTTTTTGCGATTGATATTTATAGATTTTATTATTCATGTAATTTACCATGTTTTTCCTTTTATGCACACCAAGTGTTTGATAAAATGTCTCTTTTAATATTAATATAGTTTTTCACACTCTTGGCTTGGAATTGAGAACTTAGGTGACCTTGAGTCATTGATGTCCAATATTGGTAATTCAGGGTTGTTAGTTGATTTGGTTTCTACTAACACTAGTATTTCACTAAGCTGATTAGTGAGTTGGTTAGGATTTGTGGATTAAGATCAATTATGTCCATTTGACTTATTCTCGATGTTAGGGTTGACTAAGTGGGACTAACTCTTCATAATTGTCATGTTTGTGGTCAATGACTAGGATAGAAAACCTTGACTCTTAACCTTTGCCAAGACCCTTTTTTCTATTTGAATTCCATTTTCATTACTTTATTGCTTTTCGTTTAATTTCTTGCATGCTTCTTTAATTTGTTGTCATTTAATTTTCTCGTTATTTGTGATCCAAAACCCCCCATTTTCCATAGGCGATGATATACATACCTCACTGCAATTCCGTGGGATAACGACCCAGAAATTAAAACTCCCGATTATTTGATTTGTTTTGTGACAATCTTTATTTAAACTTTGATTAGAGTCAATTGTGGAAATAAGAACAACTAACAACCCTAAATCACTGATGCATCACTATTTCGTGGTACATTTTGTGCTTAATTTAGGTGAATTTTATCCACTTTTCCCACATTTGTTCAAGGAAATAGCATGGTTTCATAATTTTCTCCTAAATTGTGCTTAAGTGTAAAAACATGCTTTTTCGGCCCTTAAATTGTTAAGTTTGATTCACCTTTGATTCCACTAGATGCCTTGATGTGTTTGCTAGTGATTTCAGGATGAAAAGGCTAGGAATGGATCAAAGGAGTGAAGAGAAGGGCATGCAAAGTGGAGAAATCATAGAAAACCAAGGATTTGGGATACACTCATCAACGCACACGTGCAACAGATGCACATGCGTGAATCTGAAGTTGCGAGGCGACGCGTACGCGTACATGACGCGTACGCGTGGATAGCAAAAATGCTAAGCAACGCATACGTGTGACCCACGCGTACGCGTCGGTGCTCGCACATGAACGACTTAAAGTGAATCCACTGGGGGCGATTTCTGGGTTTCCCAGGCCTAAATCTAACTCACTTCTGATGCTATTAAACCCAAGGATTGAAGGAGGATGGGGGAGTTAGTTACCAAGTAGTGAGAGTTTAGTTTGGATCATGTTTTAGTTAGTTTCTAGAGAGAGAAACTCTCTATTCTCTCTAGAATTATGATTAGAATTAGGTTTAATTCCTCTCTTAGAGCTAGGTTTAATTCATGCTTTGATATACTTTTCCTCTTCAATTCCTTGTTCTTCTACCTCTCTTTTCTCTAGTTTAGCATTTTATTCTTGTTATTCTTTACTTTGTTGTTGATACACTCTTATTCCTTTTATTTTCTTTTAATGCGATTTGAGGTAATTCATGTTAATTGTGCCTTCTTTGATTGTTGTCGTTAATTCTTCACAATTAGTAGTTGTTAGATTTCATCCTTGTTGTCATTTTACTATGCTTTCCTTTTATGCCTTCCAAGTGTTTGATTGAGTGCTTGGAAGGATGTTAAAGTAGAATTTTCTCCTCTTGGCTTAGGTTGAGTAATTGGTGACTTTTGAGTTGTCAAAGTCTTTTATTGATTGATAATTAGAAGTTACTAATTGATTTGAATTCCTTTAATGCTAGTCTTTCCTTAGGAGTTGACTAGGACTTGAGGAATCAAATTGATTTATCCACTTGACATTCCTTCATAGTTAGAAGTTGACTAAGTGGGAGCAATGGACAATTCTTGCCACAATTGATGATGATAATGAGGATAGGATTTCTAGTTTTCGCTCCTTGGCAAGAGCTCTCTTAGCTATTAGTTTTATTCTTTCAATTTACCTTTCTTGTCCTTTATCCAAAACCCCAAAATATACATCTCGCAACCAATAACAAGAACACTTCCCTGCAATTCCTTTGAGAGACGACCCGAGATTTGAATACTTCGGTTATTATTTTTATTGGGGTTTGTTACTTGTAACAACCAAATTTTTGTATGAGAGGATTCTTTGTTACTTTAGAAACTATACTTGCAACGAGATTTCATTTGTGAAATTCTATACCATAAAAAATCTCTTCATCAAAATGGCGCCGTTGCCGAGGAATTACAAATGTGCGCTTGTTATTGGTTATTGTATATATGTGAATATTATGAATATGTTTGCCTTTGTTTCCTTGTTAACTCTTGCTAGTTTTAGGATTTGATTTTCTTGTTTCTTATTAGTTCTTGTTTTTATTTTCTATTTTCATTATGAGTTCTCACCCTTTGGCTATGAGTTTGGTTACAATTATGTTGTAGGAAATGTGAATATCAATGACAACATGCATCAAGGATGGAACAATCAAAGATGGGAGGAGCCTCAAGGACGTGATCACTTTTCGTGGCAACAACCTCCGGTTTCCTATAGGTATCATTTCCATCCTAATGCATGTCAATTCAACGGCTATGGTGAATTTCCTTGTGACTATCAACAACCACCATATGCCTATAGACCTCATCCTCAACATAGTGATGCGTGAAAACTTGTCTCTCAACAAATTTCCCTTTGGCAAGTATACCAAATTGTCGTCAAGTAATAACTCACAATAGAGTGAGGTCGAATCCCACAGAGATTAACGGATTAAGCAAACAATGATTAATTGATTATCCTAGTTAGACAAATCATATTGGAGTGATAAGTAACAAGGAAATGTAAATGGCATAAAAGTAAAGAAAAGCTATAAAGTGTAGAAGAGTAAAATGGCAAGAAAAGTAAATGTAAGAACTAAAAATAAAATGAACATTGGTATCAAGAGATATTGCAATCCTCCAGATCAAGTTCATTTTCATCTCTTCCTCAATCAATGCATTCATTGATCTCCTTGGCAATCTTAAGTGATTGGATCCCAATTCCTTGGCAATCCAATCTCTCTAAGCTTGAACAATTGCCCAATTCCTTGATTTAATTGCTCATGGGAAGAGATGAAGTTTGGTCACTGATTATACCACACACATTCATAGCTCAAATTATTGGTAGGATTACATGTCACAATATCCATCCAACGCCAACCTAATCCAATGTGAGAGAGCATTTCTAGCATGATTTCCTCATTCCTCTTCCAAGGTTCAGAGAAAATCCAAGTATGAGCAATTTCTCTTCCAAGACAATTACCCAATTGAATTAAGATCGAAAGCTATTTAGTAAAATCAAGAGAAAAGAAAGAAGAAGAAGAATAAGAACTACAATTGATCCATTGAATCACAATAGAGCTCTCTAACCCAATGAAAAGAGTTAGTTGGTCATTGCTCTACCAAAATAGAAAGAAAGAAAGTGCAGAAAAGTAAAGATGAAGATTAAAACTAAAAATGAAACTTCTAAATTCATAAATGAAAAGTACAAAGAAAAAAAAAGAGAAGGAAAAGTGTGTGAGGGGAGGGAGTCTGAAGACCCCTCTTCAATCCCCAATTTCCCAGCTTCAGTCCGTCTATAACCCTCTCTTCTCTCCCCCCTCAAAGTAAAAACTAAGGCCTTTATATAGGCTCTCCTAAATTACAAAATGAAATTAAAAGCAAATTACAATTAAATAAAAATTCCTATTCTAGATGCTTCTTGTGGCCTTTGATTGGTTGACACTTGTAGGCTTGCTTCCTTGAGGTTGGGTGGTCCTTGAAAGAGAAGTGATCAAATTGAGGCCCATGGTGAAATGCTGCCCAGTTGGTGTTTTTGGGGCTTAAAAGATGCCTCTTGTTTGTGCTTCAATTTCATGCCCACTATAGACTATTATATATCTTTGGAAAGCTCTGAATGTCAGCTTTCTAACGCAACTAGAATCACCTCAATTGGATCTCTGTAACTCAAGTTATACTCCTTTGAAGTGGACATGGTCGCTGGCATAGTCGCTAGCGTTAATGGAAAACGTGAGTCCCGATAACGCTAGCGACCAGGGGCTTAATATTTCCAGGTTCTAGAGCTCAAAATCAATGTCCACCCCATACTATTATATATTGTTGGAAAGCTCTGAATGTCTACTTTCCAACTCGTTTGGAAGTGCATCATTTAGAGCTCTACAACTCGAGTTACACGTCTTGGAAGGTGAAGAGGTCAGTTGGTCTTGCTACAGGTTGATACCATGTTCATCTTTGCACTTTCAGGGCAGATTTTCTACCTCAAATTTAGTGTCAACCATGTAGTGCCATATATGCTTGGAAAGCTCTAGAATCCTACTTTCCAATTCTGCTAGAATCACCTCATTTGGAGCTTTGTGGTTCAAGTTATGCGTGTTTGAAGAAGGCATGGTCAGGCTGCCAGGTGGGACTTTTGCCCACGTTAACTACCATGTTAACTTAGTTAACGTAGAAGTTAACGTGGGTCTCTTTTTGCCTCGCCAACATTAGTGGCACTCACTTTTTCCACTAACGTTGGCATCTCCCTTTCCTTCCACGTTAACTACCACGTTAACTTAGTTAACGTGGTTGTTAAGGTGGGTCTTTTTGCTTCGCCAACGTTAGTGGCACTCACTTTTTCCACTAACATTGGCATATACCCCTTTCGCAAGCGTTATTGGGACTCACCTTTCCCATTAACGTTGCTTGGTGCCTTTTGTCCCTACATTAGAGTTCACGTTAGTGTAGCTACGTGACTCTTAACGTGGGTCTTCCTTGCTAATGTTCCATGCTCTCCTTCTTCAAAGTTAATGCCACTAACTTTTCTCACTAACGTTGGGGCTTTCCTTCCTTCCACGTTAGTGCCCACGTCAGTGTAACTAACGTAGCCACTAACGTGGCTCTTCTCTTCTTCTTTTGGCCTGAAATCAATCAAACAAAGTGCATCAAAGTCTTGCTCTTAATCATGGGATCATGCATCATCCAATTTATCATTCAATTTATGCATAATTCTCATGAAATCATTCAAAATTCACAATGTTTGATTGAATCATGGTATGATTGCATTTTCAACCAAATACTTGCTTATTTCCTAAGAAAATGCATGAAACCAACCTAAAGCATACAAAAAATGGCTAGTAAAACTAGCCAAGATGCCCTGGCATCACATAGCCATCAACCATACTCACAAGCCCCTTTTTACCAAATATCTACCTATGATCCATACCTATCATATGACCAATCACCCCTGCCTCATGCTTGTGACCATTATGAGCGAAAATCATTAGAACCACCGCAATCTTATCATGATTACTATCAAGAACCACCTCAATACACACAATCTCCATATCACTACCAAGAAGAACCACCTTCCTACTATGAACTCTTTCTCCAAAATAATGAACCCTCCTATCCACCCCAAGCCCCAATAGATGATTCTCTCACCTTGCTACTTCAAGGGCAAGCAGACATGCAAAGGAACACACTAGAATGTGTGACTAACTTGACCAAGGTAGTGCACATTTTAGCCTCCCAATGCTTGAACACTCAAGGTGCCTCTGTAGCCACATGTGAAGGGTCAAAAGAAGAGCATAGCATGAAGGAGAGATTGGAAAATTCGGTGGAGAAGGAGGAGCTGGATTTTGTATTGGAGTAATTGGAGGAACCTATGATTGTTGAAGAAGAGGATGAAGTGGTTGAAGACTTAGAAGATGCGGAACCACCATGGGAATCATAAGAACCTCCTTCCAAGAAGCTTGAATTTGATGTTGAGGAGGGTGTACAACCTCCAAGGCATATCATAGTTGGAGACTTTAAGGAGGTCGATCAAGAGAAAGATTCCATCATTAATGAATTCTTGTCCAAAATGAAATCTTCTCCCATGGAATATGAAGTTGAAGTTATTGAAGACAACTGATGAGCGGATAATTTATACGCTTTTTGGCATTGTTTTTAGGTAGTTTTTAGTATGTTTTAGTCACTTTTTTAGTATATTATTATTAGTTTTTATGCAAAAATCACATTTCTGGACTTTACTATGAGTTTTGGTGTTTTTTTGTGATTTCAGGTATTTTCTGGCTGAAATTGAGGGACTTGAGCAAAAATCTAATTCAGAGGCTGAGAAAGGACTGCAAATGCTGTTGGATTCTGACCCTCCTACACTCGAAGTAGATTTTCTAGAGCCATTGATGCCCAATTGGCGCGCTCTCAATTACGTTAGAAAGTAGACATCTTGGGCTTTCCAGAAATGTATAATAGTTCATACTTTGCCCGAGATTTGATGACCCAAACCGGCATCCAAACTCCCACTAGAGATTGTTTTCTGGCGTTAAACGCCAGAACTGGCACCAGAACTGGAGTTAAACGCCCAAACTGGCACCCAAGCTGGCGTTAAACTCTAAGAATGGCCTATGCATGTGAAAGCTTCAAAGCTCAGCCCAAGCACACACCAAGTAGGCCCCGGAAGTGGATTTCTGCACTATCTACTCATTTTCTGTAAACCTAGTTTACTAGTTTAGTATAGATAGCACTTTTTACTATTGTATTAGGGTCTTCTTCCCCTGTTTTTGAATTCTTATGCCATTTGGGAGGCTGGCCATTTGGCCATGCGTAGACCTTTTTCTCTTATGTATTTTCAATGGTGGAGTTTTTACACCTCATAGATTAAAGTGAGGAGCTCTGTTGTTCCTTATGAATTAATGCAAGTACTATTATTTTTCCTTCAATTCATGCCTACTTCTTCTCCAAGATATACTCTTGTACTTAATTCAGTTAAGTCAGACTGAAGGGGTGACCCGTGACAATCACCCACTATCTTCAATACTCGCTTAGCCAAGATCTGCGTGCCTGACAACCACAAGGCGGCCTACATGATGTTCAACGTAGTCATTGGATGCCAGCCGGAGTATACTCTCTTGGGTCTCTGATCCACGAATTCGCATCGTCTCTCCTGACAACAGAGCATCTGACCCCGTGATTAGGATCTTCGTGGTGTAGGCTAGAATCAATAGACAGCTGATGACTGCGCATTATGTACACTTTTTCTTATCTAAAAGGGCCATAAAAAGAGCATAATCTCATTGAATCAATGCAATTTTATTACCCAATGATATATATTATGGTACAATGCTTTGAAATGGGTTTGTGCTGATTTTTAGGTGAAAAGAGCAACAAAAGGGGAAGGAAATAACAAATGAAGCTGGGCGTGCCACTTGAAGCTCTGGGCGTGGCACGCCAAACTTTTGAACCAACTCTCAACAATGGGCGTGTCACTTGGAGCTCTGGGCGTGGCATGCCAGGCCAACATTTCAGCAAGGGAGATTGAAGAGTTCAACATGGGCGTGCCACTTGATGTCGAAGGCGTGGAACACCAACCTCAATTGTGACTTGGGCGTGCCACTTGGGTTCTAGGTGTGGCACGCCAAGCTTAAAAGAATGAAGTTCCAACATGGGCGTGCTATGGGCGTGGCATGCCAGGCTTAAGTTCCAGAGGAGTTATTTTGAGCCCCACTATGG
This sequence comes from Arachis duranensis, assembly GCF_000817695.3. Lineage (NCBI taxonomy): Eukaryota > Viridiplantae > Streptophyta > Magnoliopsida > Fabales > Fabaceae > Arachis > Arachis duranensis. Next base: position 72,511,305 of record NC_029775.3, read on the forward strand.
GCGTGGCACCCCAAGTTTTGGGCGTGGCACGCCGGGGGCATATGCCAGCCTAACCTCCTCTCATTCAAATGAAGATATCTTAAGCTAAACAAATTCAAATGAGGTGATTTCAGTTCCATTAGAAAGTAGACTTTCAGATCTTTCCAACCATATATAACACTTTATAATGGACGCTGGAATTGAGGAAGATATTGACCCCAAAAACACAAGGAGAAAAATACGTTACTACAGAGTTACCATCCATATATAACACTTCATAGTTGACATTCATTTTGAGGCCCAACCAACTCCATCTTTTCAGCGTGTCAAATGGGTCACAATCCAAAGGGCAAATTCAAGTGGGAGTGGCACTGGGAACCACATGCGAACTTCTTCCTGCAACTCCCAACCTTCAACCAAACCCACTCCAACTCTCATTCAAGCTACAATTGTCAACTAATCAAGGCCACAAGAAGCATCTAGAATAGTTTATTTTCATTTCATTGTAATTTACTTTTAATTTCATTTAAGTTTGTAATTTAGGAGAGCCTATATAAAGGCCTTAGTTCATAGAATTAGGCATGCTGGATTGGGGGAAGTCTTAGAACACTCTCCGTTTACCATCAATTTCTTCTCTTTTCTTTCTTACTCTGTAAATAATTTAGTTATGAATTACTAACTCTTTCCATTGGGAAAGAGAGCTCTATTGTTTTTCAATGGATTGCTTGTTTTTATTCTTCTTCTTCTATTCATCTCTCTTTGATTTACTAGAAAGGATTTTGTTCTTCATTCTAGCATTCAATTATCTTGGAAAAGAGATTGAATGCAATTGGGTTTTATGGGAACCTTGGAAGAGGAAACATAAAACCATGCTTGAAATTCTTTCTCACACTTGAGTAGGATTTGGGTTTTGGTGTTTGGATATGGTGACATATAATCCTCCCTTTACTTTGACCTATGAGGATGTGTGGTATAATCAGGGAACAAGCTTCATCTCTTCTCATGAGCAATTAGACCAAGGAATTGGCTATTGATCAAGATTTGAGAGATTGAGTCACCAAGGAATTGGGGCTCAATCAATCATGATTGCCAAGAGGTCAATGAGTTGCATGATTGAAGATGAGATGAAATCAATTAATCTAGAGAATGCAATATCTCTTGATCCCAATGTTTATTTTATCTTTCTTTCTTTTATTTACTTTGTGGGTATTTACATTTTCTGCACTTTACATTTCCAGCACTTTACTTTCTTCTACTTTACTTTCCTTGCCATTTACTTTCTTGCACTTTATTGCTTTCCTTTACTTTTATGTCATTTACTTTTCTTGTTGCTTATCACTCAAAATTGAATCGTCTAACTAGGATAATTAATCAACTATTGCTTGCTTAATCCAATTAATCTCTGTGGATACGATCCCACTCTATTGTGGGTTATTACTTGACGACAATTTGATGCGCTTGCCAAAGAACGGATTCATTATATGTGGGTAGTGAATTCTGGTCATTAAGTTTTATGGCGCCGTTGCCGGGGATTAATTGTGATTAACAAACTACCGGTTAGTTGATTATCTAGATTAGACACTTTTCTTTTGTTTTTGTTCATTTAAGTTCTTTTAATTTTCTATTTTCTTTTGCTACTAAGGTGTTTGTGTTATTACCTAACTAAGAATTCCTCATCTGTGACAATGGGGATTCCAATTTCTTTTGGTGAGTATTGTTTGAGACAGACCATGTTGTAAGTAAAAATGGAATTTACCTCATAATTTTGATCAATCATATCATATGGGATATTTCCCACCACCACAAAATGATTCAAGTCATTATCCTAATGGTGGCTGGGAATATCACCAAGAAATGATAAATTATGAGCAATCCACCCAATTGGGATATGCTCCAGAACCACAAAATGATCAATCAAATTTCATGGGAAACTTTCCACCACCACAGAATGACTCACGTTATTATGCTCATGGTGGGTGGGAGTATCAAGAACATGAAATAGGGTACTTTCCAGAGCCATAAATTGTTCCATATTTTGATCACTACTCAACTTGTGGCTAGGGAAGGGAATTTAATGCTGCATACCCCATTCATCAAGAACCATCACCCAATAATTGTCCAGCTTATGCACCTCCACAAACTCATCAAAAACCTTCTCTGGCATTTGTATTAGAACAACTTTCCCAGACCCAAGCCTCAATTGTCCATCTCATTGAGTCCTTAAGGGAAAAGAACAGAGAAAGGATTAGAGATATGAAAATCTCAAGGAGAAATCAAGAAGAGCACATGAGACAAATGGCACAATAATTTATTGATGAACCAACTAATGTCTTCCCTTAGCCAGGGGAAGAATATCATGCCATTAACTCAAGGAGTGGAGAGGTGCTTAATGAGGGTGAAAATAAGGAATTGGTAGAGCAAGAAGAAGAGATCTCTGTACCAAGTGAGCTACCATTCCAAGACGTTCTTGATAAAGAGGACACTCCAACCATCTCACAACACCCAAGTTCTAAAAACAAAGAAGTGAAGGCAATCAACCAAAACACTGGAATAAGGATTGTGACCAAGAAACAATCAGCTATATCCATGAGGAACAAAAGGTCAACTGCAAACAATCCGACCCCTGCCCTAACAAGCAAAGCAAATCAAGCAAATAACAAAAGAAAGCTTGTTGGGAAGATGCCAAAACAGGGGACATCAACTTGCTCTTCTCTGCCCTTGAGGTCATTCCTCTTAACAAACTGGAAGAAGAGAAAGAAAGTTGAGAACATGTCAAGCTAATGACATTAAAAGAGCGCTTGTTGGTAGGCAACCCAACCGTAGGTAACATTTTCTTTCCTTGCTTAGTTTACTTTCAATAATTTGGCATATGATTGCAATCTAAGTTTGGTGTTGCTATACAACAATTTGATTTTCAATCTTCACTGGGTACTTGCATCATTCTAAAATGAAAGTGTCAAACTAAGTTTGGTGTTGCCACTTACCTTTCATGCAAAGTACCATGCATACACCACTTATTCATGCAATTACATTGTCTCTGTTTTTACTTCTTGTGCCCTTATTGTATCCTTATCTTTGCTTGCTTGAGCACATGCATTACTCACATTTCATTGTGCAAGACACTCATGACCCATTATAAACCCCATCACCATTATTTTATTTGTTGCTTGAGGACAAGCAATCATTCTAAGTTTGGTGTGAAAAGGGGAAGAATAGGAGGAAAGTGACAACAACAATGAAGATGAATTACAAGGTGGTAAAGTTTCTTTTCCTCTTATTTGTTTCCAGTACATTCAAATTGCATGATTGTCTCTTAATTTCTTGTATGCATGTGTGTTGTGAATAAGCATAGCTTGATTGCTAAATTGTAACATGTGCTATGATATCATAATTACCATCTTGAATTTTTGTGAGTTCAAAGCAATTTAATTTCATGATCATAAACAAACAAGGTAATTAAATAAGAAGTTAGCATGAGCTTATAAGTATTGGGAAGCTAGCATGACTATTGTTGCTCAATTACATTTGAATTTGTTTAATTAAAGTTTTCATCTAGGACATTTTATGAAATTTTTGAAATCATGAAAACCTTGAAGAAGCAAAATGCATATAAGGCAAGAAAAAGAAAAGGGAAAGAATGAGAAAACTTAAGGCTTTGATTACCAATGACAATTCATTTGTTAAGTACTTGTGGTGTTTATGTATCAAGAAAAAAGCTTGAAAACAAAACACTTAGAGTCAAGGCTAGGCTCAAGTGCGAAGCACTCCCTCAAAGCTCAAGGCTCTGAGCATCAATGATTAGAGATTAAAGAAAAGAAACAAATGAGCTAAAAGAGTCCTCTAATTAAATGCTTGTGGTGCTAATGTATGAAGTGGTAATACTTGAAAATAAAGCATTTAGAGTCGTGGCTTTCAACACATGGTGCAAAGCACCCAAGAAGCTAAGCTAAGAAAAGAATGAAAAGCTTGCTTCAAGGAAGGAACATAAAGAAAAAGATTTCATAAAATGAGCTAGATAGAAGCATCAATCATTTGAATCTCTTTTGTGATTGTAGCATGCATAAGAAACTAGCCAACCATGAACATAAAAATTGCTACTCTTCTCACCTTGGTTTGCCAAAAATCTATTGCATGATTCTTTGTTTGCTTGAGGACAAGCAAAGTTTAAGTTTGGTGTTGTGTTGACTGCACATCATGTACCCTTTTTCTTATCTAAAAGGGCCATAAAAAGCATAATCTCATTGATTCAATGCAATTGCATGACCCAAATGATATATATTATTGTACATTGCCTTGAAATGGGTTTGTGCTAATTTTTAGGTGAAAAGAGCAACAAAAGGGAAAGGAAATAACAAATGAAGTTGGGCGTGCCACTTGAAGCTCTGGGCGTGGCACGCCAAGCTTTTGAACCAACTCTCATGTAGTTTTTAGTATGTTTTAGTTAGTTTTTAGTATATTTTTATTAGTTTTTAGGCAAAATTCATATTTCTGGACTTTACTATGAGTTTGTGTGTTTTTCTGTAATTTCAGGTATTTTCTGGCTGGAATTGAGGGAGGTGAGCAAAAAAATCTGATTCAGGCTGAAAAAGGAGAACTGATGCTATTGGATTCTGACCTCCCTGCACTCGGAATGGATTTTTTGGAGCTACAGAAGCCCAATTGGCGCGCTCTCAATTGGGTTGGAAAGTAGACATCTAGGAATTTCCATCAATATATAATAGTCCATACTTTTCTCGAAGATAAATGATGTAAACTGGCGTTTAACGCCAGTTCCATGTTGCATTCTGGCGTTAAACGCCAGAAACAGGTTACCAGTTGGAGTTAAACGCCCAAAAAAGGTCACAACCTGACGTTTAACTCCAGAAACAGCCCAGGCACGTGAGAAGCATAAGTCTCAGCCCCAGCACACACCAAGTGGGCCCCAGAAGTGGATTTCTGCACTATCTATCTTAGTTTACTCATTTTCTGTAAACCTAGGTTACTAGTTTAGTATTTAAACAACTTTTAGAGATTTATTTTGTACCTCATGACATTTTAGATCTGAACTTTGTACTTTTTGACGGCATGAGTCTCTAAACTCCATTGTTGGCGGTGAGGAGCTCTGCAGTGTCTCGATGAATTAATGCAATTATTTCTGTTTTCTATTCAAACATGCTTGTTTCTCTGTAAGATGTTCATTCGCACTTCACTATGATGAATGTGATGATCCATGAAACTCATCGCTATTCTCAATCTATGAATGTGTGCCTGACAACCACCTCCGTTCTACCTTCAATTGAATGAGTATCTCTTGGATTCCTTAATCAGAATCTTCGTGGTATAAGCTAGAATCCATTAGCAGCATTCTTGAGAATCCGGAAAGTCTAAACCTTGTCTGTGGTATTCCGAGTAAGATTCATGGATTGAATGACTATGACGAGCTTCAAACTCACAAGGGTTGGGCGTAGTGACAGACGCAAAAGGATCAATAGATCCTATTCCAGCATGAGTGAGAACCGACAGATGATTAGCCGTTCGGTGACAACACACCTGGACCATTTTCACTGAGAGGACGAATGGTAACCATTGACAACGGTGATCCACCAACACACAGCTTGCCATAGGAGGAACCTTGCGTGCGTGAAAAAGAAGACAGGGAGAAAGCAGAGATTCAGAAGACAAAGCATCTCCAAAACTCCAACACATTCTCCATTACTGTGTAACAAATACTCATTTCATGCTCTTTCACTTTTTACATCTAAAACTAAAGAACCCTATTGGTATCCTGACTAAGAATAGTAAGATAACCATAGCTTGCTTCAAGCTGGAAATCTCTGTGGGATCGACCCTTACTCACGTAAGGTATTACTTGGACGACCCAGTGCACTTGCTGGTTAGTTGTGCGGAATTACATAGTGTGAGTGTAATTTTTGTGCACCAAGTTTTTGGCGCCGTTGCCGGGGATTGTTTGAGTTTGAACAACTGACGGTGAATCTTGTTGCTTAGATTAGGAAAATTTTGTCTTTTGGGTCAGAGTCTTTTATTTTCTTTTCAAAAATTTTTCAAAAATATTATTTTTCTTTATTAATTTTAGTTTTTCGTGAGTTTAGTGTCATGTTTTAAGTTTGGTGTTAATTGCATGCTTTTCTTTGTATTTCAATTTTCGAATTGCATGTTCTTTGTTCTTCCTTGATCTTCAAGTTGTTCTTTTCAATTTTTCTTGTTTGATCTTTAATTTTTCTTGTTCTGTGTCTTTTCTTGTTTTTCTTGTGCTTTTTCAAAATATCAGTTTTCAAAAAAAAAAATTTATTTATTAAAAATACCTCTTTAAAACACATTACATTTATAGCTCAATTGGCTAGAGCATTGTGTTTGTGTTCTTGGTAATTGGGTATCTTCCCTTTAAAACTTTTTCAAAAATAATTTTTCTTTGATTATATCTTGTGCCAAACTTTAAGTTTGGTGTTCTCTTGTTAATTTTTCTTTAGTTTTCGAAAATTTTAAATTGATTTTTTAAAAATTTTAAGTTTGGTGTTCTTTCTTTTGTTCTTGGTGTTCTTGAGTCTTCTTTATGTTTTTATCTTAAAATTTTTTAGTTTGGTGTGCCTTGGTATTTTCCCTCCAAAATTTTCGAAAACAAGGAGCATTAGATTTAAAAATTTTAAGTCTTGTGTCTTTTGTGTGTTTTTCTCTTTCATAATAAAATTCAAAAATAAAAAATATATTTTCTAACTATTTTTAAGCAATTATTTCAATTTTTTTCATAAAAATTCAGATTTCAATTTCAAAATTTTTCAAATCTTATCCTTTTAAGATTTTTAAAAATCACATCTTTTTCAAAATTATCCTAACCACTTTCTCTCTCCTCACTTTTTCGAAAATCTTCATAAAACATTTTCAAATTTTTTATTTTAGTTTTTATTTTTTTTATTTTATTATTTCAAAAATTTTTTTATATAATAAAATAAATAAAATAAATCCACGTCATCTCCCTTTCTCCATCATGGACCTAAGTGGAAATGAACAGTCCAAAAGGACTCTGGGGTCATATGCTAACCCCACTACTGCTTCATATGGGAGTAGTATCTATATACCCTCCATCGGAGTCAGTAGTTTTGAGTTGAATCCTCATCTCATTATCATGGTGCAGCAAAGTTGCCAATATTCTGCTCTTCCACAGGAAGAACCTACAGAGTTTTTGGCACAGTTTTTACAGATTGCTGACACAGTACATGATAAGGAAGTAGATCAGGATGTCTACAGATTATTACTGTTTCCATTTGCTGTAAAAGACCAAGCTAAGAGGTGGTTAAATAACGAACCTAAGGCTAGCATAAGGACATGGAAACAGCTGTAAGAAAAATTCCTGAATCAATATTCCCCCCCAAAATGGATGACACAGCTAAAGGCTGAACATCCAAGTCTTTAAACAAGGAGATAATGAATCTCTTTATGATGCCTGGGAGAGATACAGAGAGATGCTAAGAAAATGCCTCTCTGAAATATTTTTAGAGTGGGTGCAGTTAGACATATTCTATTATAGGCTTACAGAGAAAGCTCAGATGTCTTTGTACCACTCAGCTGGTAGATCTATACACATTAGAAAGACAATTGAAGAAGTTCAAGAGCTCATTGATACAGTTGCAAGAAATCAGCATCTGTACCTAAGTAGTGAGTTTTCCATGAAAGAAGAGGCTAAAACAATAACTGTTGAACTCAGTCCTGCAGAACAAGTTACTAAATTCAATAACAAAACAGCTAGTTGAATTCAAGGAGATACTACAAGACACATGAATGGCTAATATGAATATGAAAGTACAGTTGAAGCAAACAAAATAGCAGTTATCAAAACAAATAACAGAAGAGTGCCAAGCAGTTCAATTAAGAAGTGGAAAGACATTAAATACCTCACATCAAGGCAGCAGGAAGCCAAGAAATGAACAAATTGCTACCCAAAATCTCTCTGAAGACAGTAAGAGCCCAGAGAGGAATAATTCTGGCGTTCAAACGCCAGAAGAGGGTGGAGAGCTGGCGTTAAACGCCCAACCCATGCTCAGTTCTGGCGTTTAATCGCCAGAAATAAGTAAGGAGTTGGCGTTGAACGCCCAAAGGAAGCTCAGTTCTGGCGTTCAGACGCCAGAAACAGGTAAGGAGTTGGCGTCTAATGCCACTCCAGCTTCCAACCCTGGCATTCAAACGCCAGTGAGGGATCAGACACATACAAGTGCTGATAGCAACTCCTCTAAAAAGGCTTCTCTAACCACATCTGTAGGAAATAAACCTGCAGCAATTAAGGTTGAGGAATACAAAGCCAAAATGCCTTATCCTCAGAAACTCCGCCAAGCGGAACATGATAAGCAATTTGCCCGCTTTGCAGACTACCTCAGGACTCTTGAAATAAAGATTCCGTTTGCAGAGGCACTTGAGTAAATACCCTCTTATGCTAAGTTCATGAAAGAGATCTTAAGTCATAAGAAGGATTGGAGAGAAACTGAAAAAGTTTACCTCACTAAAGAATGCAATGCAGTCATTCTGAAAAGCTTACCAGAGAAGCTTAAAGATCCCAGAAGCTTCATGATACCATGCACATTCATGATTGAAGACATGATTGTCAAGGTTGGGCCATTTGCCTTTCCCACTGACTTTGTGGTGCTGGAAATAGAGGAGCACAAAAGTGCAACTCTTATTCTAGGAAGACCTTTCCTAGCAACTGGACGAACCCTCATTGACGTCCAAAAAGGGGAATTAACCCTGAGAGTCAATGAGGACAAGTTTAAGTTGATTGTTGTTAAAGCTATGCAGCATCCAGACACCCCAAACGACTGCATGAGCATTGATATTATTAACTCTCTGGTGGAAGAGGTCAATATGACTGAGAGTCTCAATTCAAAGCTAGAGGATATCTTTAAAGATGTTCAGCCTGATCTGGAAGAACCAGAGAGAATAATAGTACCTCTGAAAATCCCTCAGGAAGAGGAGAAACCTCCTAAACCTGAGCTCAAACCATTACCACCATCCCTGAAATATGCATTTCTGGGAGAAGGTGACACCTTTCCTGTAATCATAAGCTCTACCTTAGAGCCACAGGAAGAGGAAGCACTAGTTCAGGTTTTGAGGACACACAAAACAGCTCTTGGGTGGTCCATCAGTGATCTTAAGGGCATTAGTCCAGCCAAATGCATGCACAAGATCCTATTGGAGGATGACGGTAAGCTAGTGGTTCACCCACAGAGGTGGCTAAATCCAGCCATGAAGGAGGTGGTGCAGAAGGAGGTCACTAAATTACTAGAGGCTGGGATTATTTATCCTATTTCTGATAGCCCCTGGGTGAGCCCTGTCCAAGTCGTCCCTAAGAAGGGTGGAATGACAGTGGTTCATAATGAAAAAAATGAACTGGTTCCTACAAGAATAGTTATAGAGTAGCGTATGTGTATTGATTACAGAAGGCTCAATACAGCTACTAGAAAGGATCATTTTCCTTTACCATTCATAGACCAGATGCTAGAAAGACTAGCAGGTCATGAATACTACTGCTTCCTAGATGGATATTCAGGTTATAATTAAATTGCAGTAAATCCCCAGGATCAAGAGAAAATGGCATTCACATGTCCATCTAGAGTATTTGCATATAGAAGGATGCCATTTGGTCTGTGCAATGCACCTGCAACCTTTCAAAGGTGCATGCTCTCTATTTTCTCTGATATGGTGGAAAAATTTCTGGAAGTCTTCATGGATGACTTTTCAGTATTTGGAGACTCATTCAGCTCCTGTCTTGACCATCTAGCACTTTGATGCCAAGGCATCTAGGCCAGTTTCACTGACCTTTTCTTTACTATTTTAGGGTAGTTTCATGCATTTTCTTAGTGAATAAGACAAGTTTTGGATGAAAATACACTCACACCTTGATTCAAGCAACTAGTGTGAACTTTGCATGATTTCATGAAAATTTTGCTAGAATTGCATGATAAATTGATGGCGCATAATCTCATGACTTTGGCTAGAGCTTTGATGCACTTTAATTGCTTGATTTCAGGGCAAAGGAAGCAAGGAAGAACCACGTTAGTATTCACGTTAACCTAGTTAACGTGAACACTAACGTGGAATGGTAAAAAAGCTTGCAACGTTAATAAAAAAAGTGATCACCAATAATGCCTGCGAAGCCATCCATAGCTCACGTTACTTGCCACGTTAACTAAGTTAACATGGTAGTTAACGTAGAAGCAAAAGAGAACTCCAACGTTAAGAGAAAACATGAACACCACTAACGTTGGAAAACTTGGCAATGATCCACGTTAAGAGTCACGTTAACTTAGTTAACGTGAACTCTAACGTGGAAGAGGAAAACAAAAGCCAACGTTAGTGACACTCACTTTTGTCACTAACGTTAGACCAACTAGCATTGCCTACGTTAACTTTCACGTTAAGACTATTAACGTGAAAGTTAACATGGAGTTGAGATCAAAGAGCCAATGTTAGTGACACTTACTTTTGTCACTAACGTTGGAAGATGGCATCACTACTACGTTAAGAGCCACGTTAACTTAGTTAACGTGAGTTCTAACGTAGAGAATTTGGGCATTTGGAACGTTAGTGACAAAGGTGAGTGTCACTAACGCTCTCGAAGGTGAGACACACCCACGTTAAGAGTCACGTTAGCTACACTAACGTGAACTCTAACGTAGGAACAAAAGGCACCAAGCAACGTTAATGGGAAAAGTGATTCCCAATAACGTTCGCGAAGGGGTATAAGCCAATGTTATTGGGAAAAGTGAGTCCCAATAACGTTGGCCAAAAATTGAGAAGGCAACGTTAGTGGTCACGTTAAGACCACTAACGTTGGAGTTAACGTGGGTACATAAGGGTGGAACGTTAGTGGAAAAAGTGAATGCTAGCTATGAACAACTAAACCCCTTTTATTGGGTTAGGGAGCTCTATTGTAATTTGATGGATCAATTATAGTTTTCATTCTTCTTCTTCTTTCTTTTCTCTTGATCTTACTAGAAAGCTTTCGATCTTAATTCATTTGGTTAGTTGTCTTGGAAAAGAAACTCTCCATAATTGGATCTCCTTTGAGCCTTGGAAAAGGGATGAGGAGATCATGCTAGAAATGCTTTCTCATGTTGGACCAAATTGGGGTTTGGGCGGATATAGTGACATGTAATCCTCCCAACACTTTGATTTGGAAATACATGTGGTATAATCAATAACCACACTTCATCTCTTCCCATGAGCAATTAAATCAAGGAATTGGGCAATTCTTCAAGCTTAGAGAGATTGGATTGCCAAGGAATTAGGATCCAATCACTTAAGATTGCCAAGGAGATCAACGAATGCATTGATTAAGAAAGAGATGAGAATGAACTTGATCCGAAGAATGCAACATCTCCTGAACCCAATGATTACCCCATTTTCGATCTTACCCATTCTCTTTACTTTCTGCCATTTATTTTCATGCTCATTACCCCAAATTCCCATTTAAGATTCTGCACTTTAATTTTTGTTATTTACTTTCCAGTCATTTAAATTCCCAATTTAAATTCTGTTTAGCTCAACTAGCATATTCTTCTAACTAAAGTTGCTTGACCAATCAATCCTTGTGGGATTCGATCTCACTCTATTGTGAGTTTTACTTGACGACAATTCGGTATACTTGCCGAAGGGAAATTTGTTGAGAGACAAGTTTTCATGCATCACACTTGTTCTAAAGAGGTGCTAAGAGACTAACCTAGTTTTAAACTGCGAGAAATGTCACTTTATGGTGACTGAAGGAATTTTTCTTGGGCACAAAATTTTAAACAAGGGAATAGTGGTGGATCAAGCTAAGGTAGAGGTAATTGAAAAATTACCACCACTGCCAATGTTAAGGCAATCAGAAGCTTTCTGGGGCATGCATGATTCTATAGGAGGTTTATAAAAGATTTTTCAAAAATTGCAAAACCTCTGAGTAATCTACTAGCTGCTGACACGTCATTTATCTTTGATAAGGAGTGTCTGCAGGCGTTTGAGACTCTGAAAACTAAGCTGGTCACAGCACCAGTCATCTTTGCACCAGACTGGATATTACCATTTGAACTAATGTATGATGCCAGTTACCATGCCATTGGTGCAGTGTTGGGAAAAAGGCATGACAAGCTACTGCACGTCATTTATTATGCCAGTCATGTTTTAAATGACGCACAGAAGAACTACACAACTACAGAAAAAGAGTTACTTGCAGTGGTTTACGCCATTGACAAGTTCAGATCTTATTTAGTAGGATCAAAAGTGATTGTGTACACTGACCATGCTGCTCTTAAATATCTACTCACAAAGCAGGATTCAAAACCCAAACTCATAAGATGGGTGTTGCTTCTACAAGAGTTTGATATAGAAATAAGAGACAGAAAAGGGACAGAGAACCAAGTAGCAAATCACCTGTCCCGAATAGAACCAGTAGAAGGGGCGTCCCTCCCTCTTACTGAGATCTCTGAAAACTTTCCGAATGAGCAACTCTTTGCCATCCAGGAAGTACCCTGGTGTGCAGACATTGCAAACTACAAGGCTGTGAGATTCATACCCAAAGAGTATAGTAGGCAGCAATCCAAGAAATTGATCTCGAATGCAAAGTACTATCTGTGGGATAAACCATATCTCTTCAAGAGATGTGCAGACGGAATAATCTATAGATGTATGCCTAAAGAAGAAGCACAAAAGATCCTCTGGCATTGCCATAGATCACAGTATGGAGGACATTTTGGAAGTAAGCAAACAGCCACAAGAGTCCTCCAATGTGGCTTCTACTGGCCTACTCTCTATAAAGACTCCCGAGAGTTTATACTTAATTGTGACAGTTGCCAAAGATCTAGCAATCTGCCTCACAGTTATGCCATGCCTCAACAAGGAATCTTGGAGATTAAGTTGTTTGATGTATGGTGTATTGACTTCATGGGGCCTTTCCCACCATCATACTCAAACACTTATATTCTGGTGGTAGTGGATTATGTATCCAAATGGGTGGAAGCTACTACAACACCCACTAATGATACTAAGACAGTACTGAAATTCCTCCAGAAACATATCTTCAGCAGATTTGGCGTCCCTAGAGTACTAATCAGTGATGGAGGCGCTCATTTCTGCAATAAACAGCTTTACTCTGCTATGGTTCGATATGGAGTTAGCCATAGGGTGGCAACTCCATATCATCCACAGACAAATAGGCAAGCTGAAGTCTCTAATAGAGAACTTAAAAGAATCCTGGAACGGACTGTGATTAACCGTAGAAGGGATTGGGTAAGAAGTTTGGATGATGCTCTATGGGCATACAAAACAGCATTCAAGACTCCTATAGGGACCTCACCATACCAGCTTGTGTATGGAAAAGCCTGTCACTTGCCAGTGGAACTGGAACACAAGGCCTACTGGGCAACCAGATTCCTAAACCTTGATGCCAAGTTAGCTGGAGAAAAATGATTGCTCCAGTTAAATGAGCTAGAGGATAAGAAGCTAAAAGATGGCATGATAAGAAGCTATCATCTAGAGTCTTTGAGCCAGGGCAGAAAGTTCTGCTGTTTAACTTTAGGCTCAGATTATTCCCCGGAAGGTTGAAGTCCCAGTGGAGAGGATAATATGTGATTACAGGTGTGTCACCATATGGATATGTAGAGCTTCAGGATAATGACTCTGACAAAAAATTCATTGTTAATGGACAGAGAGTTAAACATTATCTTGAAAGCAATTTTGAGCAAGAATGCTCAAAACTGAGACTTGATTAAAGCTCAGTAATAGTCCAGCTAAAGACAATAAAGAAGCACTTGCTGGGAGGCAACCCAGCCATTAACAAAGCTTATTTGTTAAATTAAATGATAATTCTACAGGTTCATATTAATTATCTTTAAGGTAAAATAGCAATTGCATGAGTTCACAGAGTTATAGAAGGATTCAGAGGATAAAACAGCAAAAAGAAGCTCACTGGTGCGAAAAAGCCAGTAAGAGCTGTTTTGGGCATTAAACGCCCAAAAGAAGCATCTACTGGGCGTTTAACGCCAGTAGAGATAGCCAACTGGGCATTAAACGCCAGATAGAAGCAGCTTCTGGGCGTTTAACGCCAGATTTACAACGTCCTGGGTGTTCAGAAAAGTGCCCAGTGATAAAGGAGTTTCTGGCGTTTAACGCCAGCTAGAAGCAACAGCTGGGCATTAAACTCCCAGACCAAGCACGAACTGGGCGTTAAACGCCCAAAACATGCAGCAGTTGGGTGTTTAACACCAGGATTGTAGAAGGGAGAAAGTTTTTGTTCCCAACTTGATTTTTTTCAAATTTTCATGTTTCCATCCATAATTTCTTGTATAAACTTATTACAAATCCTAATTTTTTAAATCCTTTTTCAAAGATATCAAATGTATCTTAATTCTAAACATAAATCTTTTTTTAATCCTCTTCAACTTCTTTTCAAATCTTTTTCAAAACTCAATTATCTTTTTAAATTCTTTTCAAATCTTTTTAAATTCTTCTCAAATCTTTTTAAATTCATCATATATTCTTTTCAAAATTCAGATTTATCTTTTTCAAATATCTTTCATATATTTTCAATTTTAAATTGCATCGTTTTCCTATCATAATTATCTTTTACAAATCATATCCTCTATCATATCTTCTTCAAAATTTTTGAAAACCCACCCCTCCCTTTAAATCCACGTTCGGCTCCCTCCTCTCCTCCACAATTCGAACTTGGCTCTCCATCTATCCCTCTCCTTTCCTTTCTTTTGCTTGAGAACAAGCAAACCTCTAAGTTTGGTGTGTTTATCCGTGATCACTAAACCAATACCCACTAAGATCATGGCTCATAAGGGAAAACAAACCATTTCAAGAGGCAAGAAAGAGCATATTCCAAAACCACTTTGGAATCAAGGGAAGTTCTTAACCAAAGAACATTCAAACCATTACTACAAAATAATGGGTCTAAGGTCAGTGATCCCGGAAGTTAAATTCGATATGAAAGAAGACGAATATCCAGAGATCCAAGAGCAAATTTGAAACAAGAGCTGGGAAATCCTAGCAAATCCTGAAACAAAGGTGGGAAGAAACATGGTTCAGGAATTCTACTCTAATCTGTGGCAAATAGACAGGCAGAGAATAGCTGGAACCGCCTTCTATGACTATTAAACTTTGGTCAGAGGAAAGATTGTTCACCTCCACCCTGACAAAATCAGAGAGATCTTCAAAGCTACCTCAGCTGAAAGATGACCCAGACTCCTTTAGCAGGAGAATGATGAGAACAAATAAGGGCTTGGACGAAATTCTAGAGGACATATGCCTCCCTGGAACCAAGTGGACAACCAACACAAAGGGTGTCCCAAATCAACTCAAGAGAGGAGATCTCAAACCAGTCGCCAGAGACTGGATGGACTTCATTGGGTGTTCTATACTGCCCTCTAGTAACAGCTCTGAAGTCACCATCAAAAGAACAGTAATGATCCATTGCATTATGTTGGGAAAAGAAGTGGAAGTTCATCAACTGATCTCTTGTGAACTTTACACAATTACAAACAAGAACTCCAAAGATGCCAAATTGGCTTATCCAAGCTTAATCTCTATGCTATGTAAAGATGCTGGGGTGAAGATGGGAGTAAATGAGTATATCTCAGTTGAGCAACCAATCACCAAAAAGTCAATGGAAGGACAATAAGTGCAGGACGACCCCATCAAGAGGAAAGAACAGGAGTTCCTTCTGGAAATCCCTCAAATTGAATACTGGGAGCGTCTTGAAGCATCTGTCACCAAGTTGCAAAAAGCTATGGACTAACTAAAGGAAGAACAGCAAAATCAAAGTAGCATGCTTTGCAAACTACTTAGGGAACAAGAAGAGCAAGGGCGTGAACTGAAGCAACTGAAGCGTCAGAAGCTATCTCTTGAAGGGCCAAGCACCCCACAGATTAAAGGAGCATCCACCTCCCAAAATAAAGGTTGTTAAGTCCTAATCTTAGCCTTAACTCTGTGATAATTGTTCTTATTAGGAATTTATCTTAGAAGTTATATATGAGTAGTAGTAATTAGTATCTCTATTTTGATTTTATCTCCAATTAAGCTATAATTTATTTTTCTCATCATCATCAAACATGAATAAAATAGTAGATTTTTAGAATAAGGAGGCAATTTTTTTCGAGTTTTTAATAAGGAAAATTCTAATTATTTATATGTGGTGGCAATAATTTTTGTCTTCTGAATGAATTTCTGAATAGTGCATCTTTTTTATATTGAATTTTATGAATGTTAAAATTGTTGGCTCTTGAAAGAATGATGAACAAGAGAAATGTTATTGATGATCTGAAAAATCATGAAATTGATTCTTGAAGCAAGAAAAAGCAATGAAAAAAAGAAGAGGAGCAGTAGAAAAAGCCAATAGCCCTTTAAACCAAAAGGCAATGGTAAAAAAAATCCAAGACTTTGAGCATCAATGGATAGGAGGGACCAAGGAAATAAATCCAGGCCTAAGCGACAAGCAAAGCTAAGTCACAATCTGAAAAGGTTCACCCAGTTATGTGTCTGTGGCATTTATATATCCGGTGGTAATACTGGAAAATAAAGTGCTTAGGGCCACGACTAAGACTCATAAAATAGCTGAGTTCAAGAATCAACATACTAAACTAGGAGAATCAATAATACTATCTGAATTCTGAGTTCCTATGGATGCCAATCATTCTAAATTTCAAAGGATAAAGTGAGATGCCAAAACTATTCGGAAGCAAAAAGCTACTAGCGCCGCTCATCTAATTAGAATCTGAGCTTCACTTGAAACTCTGAGATATTATTGCTTCTTGATTTCTTTTTTATCTATTTTATTTATCTAGTTGCTTGGGGACAAGCAACAGTTTAAGTTTGGTATTGTGATGAACGGATATTTTATACGCTTTTTGGGGGTAATTTCATGTAGTTTT
Source organism: Arachis duranensis (assembly GCF_000817695.3). Lineage (NCBI taxonomy): Eukaryota > Viridiplantae > Streptophyta > Magnoliopsida > Fabales > Fabaceae > Arachis > Arachis duranensis. The sequence goes on from NC_029775.3 coordinate 72,528,176, forward strand.
TAGTATGTTTTAGTTAGTTTTTAGTATATTTTTATTAGTTTTTAGGAAAAATTCATATTTATGGACTTTACTATGAGTTTGTGTGTTTTTCTATGATTTCAAGTATTTTTTGGCTGAAATTGAGGGAGTTGAGCAAAAAAAATCTGATTCAGTCTGAAAAAGGACTGCTGATGCTGTTGGATTCTGAGCTCCCTGAACTCGGAATGGAGTTTTTAGAGCTACAGGAGTCCAATTGGTGCGCTCTCAATTGAGTTGGAAATTCCAGGGCTTTCCAGCAATATATAATAGTCCATACTTTGCTCGAAGATAAATGACGTAAACTGGCATTTAACGCCAGTTCCATCTTGCATTCTGGCGTTAAACGCCAGAAACAGGTTACCAGTTGGAGTTAATCGCCCAAAACAGGTCACAACCTGACGTTTAACTCCAGAAATAGCCCAGGCACGTGAGAAGCTCAAGTCTCAGCCCCAGCACACACCAAGTGGGCTCCAGAAGTGGATTTCTGCACTATCTATCTTAGTTTACTCATTTTCTGTAAACCTAGGTTAGTAGTTTAGTATTTAAACAACTTTTAGAGATTTATTTTGTACCTCATGACATTTTAGATCTGAACTTTGTACTTTTTGACGGCATGAGTCTCTAAACTCCATTGTTGGGGGGTGAGGAGCTCTGCAGTGTCTCGATGAATTAATGCAATTATTTCTGTTTTCTATTCAAACACGCTTGTTTCTCTCTAAGATGTTCATTCGCACTTCACTATGATGAATGTGATGATCCATGACACTCATCACTATTCTCAATCTATGAACGCATGCCTGACAACCACCTCCGTTCTACCTTCGATTGAATGAGTATCTCTTGGATTCCTTAATCAGAATCTTTGTGGTATAAGCTAGAATCCATTAGCAGCATTCTTGAGAATCCGGAAAGTCTAAACCTTGTCTGTGGTATTCCGAGTAGGATTCAGAGATTGAATGACTGTGATGAGCTTCAAACTCACAAGGGTTGGGCGTAGTGATAGACACAAAAGGATCAATGGATCCTATTCCAGCATGAGTGAGAATCGACAGATGATTAGCCGTGCGGTGACATCGCACCTGGACCATTTTCACTGAGAGGACGGATGGTAGCCATTGACAACGGTGATCCACCAACATACAGCTTTCCATAGGAGGAACCTTGCGTGCGTGAAAAAGAAGACAGGGAGAAAGTAGAGATTCAGAAGACAAAGTATCTCCAAAACTCCAACACATTCTCCATTACTGTGTAAAAAATACTCATTTCATGCTCTTTCACTTTTTACATCTGAAACTAAAGAAACCTATTGGTATCCTGACTAAGAATAATAAGATAACCATAGCTTGCTTCAAGCCGGCAATCTCCGTGGGATCGAACCTTACTCACATAAGGTATTACTTGGACGACCCAGTGTACCTGCTGGTTAGTTGTGCGGAATTACATAGTGTGAGTGTAATTTTCGTGCACCAAGCTCTGGGCGTGGCACGCCAGGCCAACATTACAGCAAGGGAGATTGAAGAGTTCAACATGGGCGTGCCACTTGATGTCAAAGGCGTGGCACACCAACCTCAATTGTGACTTGGGCGTGCCACTTGGGTTCTAGGCGTGGCACGCCAAGCTTGAAAGAATGAAGTTCCAACATGGGCGTGCCACTTGGTGCTATGGGCGTGGCATGCCAGGCTTAAGTTCCAGAGGAGTTATTTTGAGCCCCACTATGGGTGTGGCACGCCAAGTCTTTGGCGTGGCACGCCAAGTCTTCGGCGTGGCACGCCGGGGGCATATGCCAGCCTAACCTCCTCTCATTCAAATGAAGATATCTTAAGCTACACAACTTCAAATGAGGTGATTCCAATGCCATTAGAAAGTAGAAATCCCGATATTTCCAACCATATATAACACTTTATAATGGACACTGGAATTGAGGAAGATATTGACCCCGAAAATACAAGGAGAAAAACACGTCACTGTAGAGTTACCAGCCTGACCTCTTCATCTTCAAAGGAACATAACTTAAATTGTAGAGGTCCAAATGAGATGATCTTGGTGGCTTTGGAAAGCTGACATCAAGAGCTTTCCAACGATATATAACATTCTAGCATAGACATTAAAACTGAACTTGAGACGGCCATTATTTTAGCATTACAAAACCTGGGCGTGCCACTTGATATCGAAGGTGTGGCACGCCAACCCCTTTCATACAATGGGCGTGCCAGTTGGAGTTTTGGGCGTGGCACGCCAGTTCAAATGGCCAGAGAGAAGATTTTGGTGCATCATTGAAGGCATGGCATGCCAATTTTGGGCGTGGCATGCCAGTTTCACAACATATGGGGCGTGGCACGCTAGAAGTGGGCGTGGCACGCTGGGCTACCTAATAGACTGACCTAGTCACCATCAAATGGGTATAACTTGAGTTACAAAGATCCAAATGAGTTGATTTCAAAAGCATTGGAAAGATGACATCCACATATTTCCAACCATATATAACACTTTATAGTGGACATTCATTTTGAGGCCCAACCAACTCCATATTTTCAGCGTGTCAAATGGGTCAAAATCTAAAGGGCAAATTCAAGTGGGAGTGGCACTTGGAACCACACGCGAACTTCTTCCTGCAACTCCCAACCTTCAACCAAGTGCACTCCAACTCTCATTCAAGCTACAATTGTCAACCAATCAAGGCCACAAGAAGCATCTAGAATAGTTTATTTTCATTTCATTGTAATTTGCTTTTAATTTCATTTAAGTTTGTAATTTTGGAGAGCCTATATAAAGGCCTTAGTTCATAAAATTAGGCATGCTGGATTGGGGAAAGTCTTAGAACCCTCTCCATTCACCATCAATTTCTTCTCTTTTCTTTCTTACATTGTTAATAATTTAGTTATGAATTACTAACTCTTTCCATTGGGAAAGAGAGCTCTATTATTTTTCAATGGATTGATTGTTTTTATTCTTCTTCTTCTATTCATCTCTCTTTGATTTACTAGAAAGGATTTTGTTCTTTATTCTAGCATTCAATTATCTTGGAAAAAAGATTGAATGCAATTGGGTTTTATGGGAACCTTGGAAGAGGAAACATAAAACCATGCTTGAAATTCTTTCTCACACTTGAGTAGGATTTGGGTTTTGGTGTTTGGATATGGTGACATATAATCCTCCCTCTACTTGGACCTATGAGGATGTGTGGTATAATCAGGGAACAAGCTTCACCTCTTCTCATGAGCAATTAGACCAAGGAATTGGCTATTGATCAAGATTTGAGAGATTGAGTCACCAAGGAATTGGGGCTCAATCAATCATGATTGCCAAGAGGTCAATGAGTTGCATGATTGAAGATGAGATGAAATTAATTAATCTTGAGAATGCAATATCTCTTGATCCCAATGTTTATTTTATCTTTCTTTCTTTTATTTACTTTGTGGTTATTTACATTTTCTTCACTTTACATTTCCAACACTTTACTTTTTTGTACTTTACTTTCCTTGCCATTTACTTTCTTGTACTTTATTGCTTTCCTTTACTTTCATGTCATTTACTTTTTTTGTTGCTTATCACTCAAAATTGAATCGTCTAACTAGGATAAATAATCAACTATTGCTTGCTTAATCCAATTAATCTCTGTGGATACGATCCGACTCTATTGTGGGTTATTACTTGATGACAATTTGGTGCGCTTGCCAAAGAACGGATTCATTATATGTAGGTAGTGAATTCTGGTCATCAAGTTTTATGGTGTCGTTGCCGGGGAATAGTTGTGATTAACAAACTACCGGTTAGTTGATTATCTAGATTAGACACTTTTCTTTTATTTTTGTTCATTTAAGTTCTTTTAATTTTCTATTTTCTTTTGCTACTAAGGTGTTTGTGTTATTACCTCACTAAGAATTCCTCATCTGTGACAATGGGGATTCCAATTTCTTTTGGTGAGTATTGTTTGAGACAGAGCATGTTGAAAGTAAAAATGGAGTTTACCTCATCTCTGTGGGATCGACCCTTACTCACGTAAGGTATTACTTGGACGACCCAGTGCACTTGCTGGTTAGTTGTGCGGAGTTGTGAAAAGTGTGATCACAATTTCGTGCACCAAGTTTTTGGCGCCGTTGCCAGGGATTGTTCGAGTTTGGACAACTGACGGTTCATCTTGTTGCTTAGATTGGGTAATTTTATTTTATGTTAAAGCTTTTTATTTTTATTTTCAAAAAAAAATATGCATTGTGTTCTTCTGAGGTCTTCAAGTTGTTCTTGATGATTTCCTTTGTTCAATCTCATGATTTTCTTGTTTTGTGTTTTATGTTGTTTTTCATATGCATTTTTAAAATCATAGTGTTTGAACATTCAAAGTTTCTAAGTTTGGTGTCTTGCATGTCTTTCTTTTCTTAAAAATTTTCAAAATATGTCCTTGATGTTCATCATGATCTTCAAAGTATTCTTGGTGTTCATCTTGACATTCAAAGTGTCCTTGCATGCATTACTTGTTTTGATCTTGCATTTTTATGTTTTATCTCATTTTGTTGTTTTTCTCTCTCTTCATTAAAAATTCAAAAATAAAAAAAATATATATTCAAGTAAATAAAACAGAGAAACGAAGATTCTGAACATAAGGTTGAAGAATCACAGAAAAAAGAGCTCACTGGCAATAAAATGCCAGTAAACTGATCCTGAACAGGGATAAAAACATTCTTGTTGAAGCTGATCCTGAACCTGAAAGGGCTCTGAAGAAGAAGCTAAGAGAAGCTAAAGCACAATACTCCAGAAAGGACCTTACAGAGAATTTCGAAAAAGAAGCAGACATGGCAGCCGAACCCAACAACAATGCTAGAGATGCAAGAAAGATGCTTGGTGACTATACTGCACTAACTTCCAACTTCTATAGAAGAAGCATCTCAATTCCTGCCATTGGAGCAAACAACTTTGAGCTTAAGCCTCAATTAGTTTCTCTAATGCAGCAGAATTGCAAGTTTCATGGACTTCCATCGGAAGATCCTCATCAATTCTTAGCTGAATTCTTGCAAATCTGTGATACTGTTAAGACCAATGGGGTTGATCCTGAGGTCTACAGACTTATACTTTTCCCCTTTGCTGTAAGAGACAGAGCTAGAATATGGTTGGACTCACAACTTAGAGAAAACCTGAACTTTTGGGACAAGTTGGTCAATGCTTTCTTGACCAAATTCTTTTCACCTCAAAAGATGAGCAAGCTTAGAGTGGAAGTCCAAACCTTAAAATAGAAAGAAGGTGAATCCCTCTATGAAGTTTGGGAAAATACAAGCAATTAACCAAAAAGTGTTTTTCTGACATGCTTCCAGAATAGAGCATCATATGTATATTCTATGATGGTCTGTCTGAGTTGTCCATGATGTCATTGGACCATTCTGCTGGTGGATCTCTTCATCTAAAAACACCTGCAGAAGCCCAGGAATTCATTGAGATGGTTGCAAATAACCAGTTCATGTACACTTCTGAAAGAAATCTTGTGAATAATGGGATGACTCAGAAGAAAGGAGTTCTTGAGATTGATACTCTGAATGCCATACTGGCTCAGAACAAAATATTGACTCAGCAAGTGTTCCGAGGGTTACCTGAAACTGTAGGTCAATCTCGGATGAGATCTTCTGTATTGGTTGGAGTTGTTGTGTCTGATTTGATGAGGGTGGCCGGAGCCGCCGTGTCTGACTTGTTGGACTTGTTGGTAGTGTTGATCCTTCATCACCGGAGGGTGGTGGTACCTGCAAGGGACTCCGATGCTTAAGTTAGCAAGGGTATTAAGTAGGTTTTTAGTAGAATCAGAGTATGAGTTATACCTGGGTGCTCTAGTGTATTTATAATGGTGAGGAGTGACCTTCTCTTTGAGATAAGATAGTTATCTTATCTTATCTTTGAGTGAAGTCATCTTTATCTTCAAGGGAACCGCCCTTATCTCTATAGGCTTGGACTGCCTTTAGATTTGGATCGTGTTCCTCTATTTGGGCCCCTTTTTTTGGGCTTTCCTAGTGATTTGGCCGAGCTCTTTGAGAAGAGGTTGGATAACCCTGACCTGAAGAGGTCTGGTGAGTTGTCGTTAAAACATCCCGGGTCGGACAGTTCGACCCAGGGTATGAACAATGCCCCTGCTCGAGTGTGGTCTTCCTTTTTGAGGTCGAGTCCTTATTTTTAGGACTTTGATCTTCTCTGGTGTAGTCGAACTCGAGCATTTGTTTGACTTCTTCTTTGTAGAGTTTTCCTTTGAATGCGGAACGTTTTCTTTCTATTTAATTTTTTGAAACAGGCATTCCTTTGTTCTTTTGAAACGCGCGTCTCTTTGTCTTGGAAACGTGCGAGGGTTTAATAACCCATTAGCTCTTCCCTTTGCTTTTTCCCCCTTTCTTCATTTTTGAATTTAGTTTTCAAAGATTTGGTTTCCGTTTCTTCTTTTCCTTTGCTCGCTGCAACTCCATTTTTGCCCTTCTATTTTCTGGTTTGCCAGGGACTGATGCTCGAATTTTTCGTACAGTTTAGAATTTCCTCAAATTAAATCTCGTTGCAAGTATAGTTCTAAACCAACAAAGAATCCTCACATGCAAAAAAAATATTGGTTGTCACAAGTACAAACCCCAATAAGAATTAACCGAAGTATTTAAACTCTGGGTCGTCTCACAAGAAATTGCAATGAAGTGCTCAATTATTGGCTATGAAGATGCAATAGAGTTTGATTTTTTATATTTTTGCAAGAAAAGTAAATAGCAAGAAAGTAAAATAACAAGAACTAATAAAAGAAATGGAAAGAACTCTTGGCTAAGAGATGGAAAATTGAGATCACAATCCTTGTCAACAAACCATATATTGACAATTATGAGGGGCCAACCTATTAAGTCTACCTCCAAAAGCTTTAAGTATGTAGTATCTACTCCTAAGCTTGAAGTACGTCAAATAGGCTTGATCACATCAACCCGTAAGTCCCAACCTATCTACTAATTAGATTAGTAGTGGGTTAGTGTCAATGGATATCAAATTGATCACCAAGGGTTCTCAAATCACCAAATCAATGAGACCCAATGACTCAAGGTCACTCAATTCCCTTAGCCTAGGCCAAGAGTAAAGAAAACTACTAAAAAACTAAAGGAAACATGCTATCAAACACCTAATGTGCAATAAAAGTAAATATAATAAAATGCTAGAATTAGTAAAACCCATGACTACCATAAGCAAGAAATCGATAATAGAAATCAAGATCAACATAAAAGAGACATGGAAACATAAAATTGCATTAAATGTAAACCAAATCCAACAAAAGTTCATTAAAAATTAACAAGAGAGAATAATAGAATTACACTACTAGAGCATGAAAATGTAGAAGAAACAAGATGAAAGCAAGGAATTAAACATGGATCTATGATGTAATTATCCTAGGAACCCTAATTCTAGAGAGAAGAGGGAGCTTCTCTCTCTAGAAACTACTCTACATGGTGCTAACACTTCAAACAATCGCTCCCCCTTGCCCAAGCTTGAATTCCGCATGAAATAGTGTCAAAAATGAGTTGGATTGGGCCCAAAATGGGCTGTAAAATCACTGGCCACGATTTTTCTTTAATGAACCACGTGCTCCATTGGCGTGCATGCGTACAGGGCGCCTGCGCTCCCTTATACGTCAGGCAACTATGGAAAATTTTATATTTTGAAGCCCCGGATGTTAGCTTTCCAAAGCAACTAGAACCGCCTCATTTGGACCTCTGTAGCTCAAGTTATGGTCGATTGAGTGCTAGGAGGTCAGGCTTGACAGCTTTACAGTTCCTTCATTTTTTCATGAGTTCTCCCACTTTACATGCTTTTCTCCTCACTTCTTCCATCCAATACTTGCCTTATGAACCTGAAATCACTCACCAAACAAATCAAGGCATCGAATGGAATTAAAGTGAGTTAAATTTAGCTATTTTAAGGCCTAAAAAGCATGCTTTCACACTTAAGCACAAATCTAGGGAGAATTACAAAACCATGCTATTTCATTGAATAAATGTGAGAAAAGTTCATAAAATCCCCCAAATTAAGCACAAGATAAACCACAAAATCGGGGTTTATCAGGGACTTTTTGTCTTTTATGTTTTTTGTGCTTCTCCTTGTGGTGCCGTTGGTGATTGTTTTGTGCTTCGTTCCTTTAGAGGGTGATCTTCGGCCTTGTCATTGCTTTTCAACCTCTTAGTGTTTCATTGTCTCCTCTGCTTTTCAGGTCTGTTTCTTTATTTCTTCTTTTACTGTTCTTCTTGTATTTTTTATTTTTGTAAATAATTGCGCCGTTGATGAATTCGCCATGTTGGTAGCTTTCTTTACTGATAGACTTGTAGAAGATAACATTTTTCTGATGGTTTGCTTTGATTTTCTTCTCGTGTTGTTGTTTGCTTGGAAGGGGAATTTTCTTCACTGAGAGTTTTGGGGTGTAGCCTTATAGACTTTTTCTGAGTCCTTACTCTGTCCCTGCCTTCAAAGGATGCCCTTGGACCTTGGTGTGCGTCTTGGGGTTTTTCTTTTATTGTTTGTATTGATCTTGAGTCATGTTTGTCCGAGCTGTTTTGGTTAGTAACCCATTGTCTTTCTCTTTTTGTAGGACTAGTTGGCCATGTCTTCTCACAAAAATATTCTTGAGACGTCTTCTAAGGTTCCTGAGGGGATGTCCGACTGGTTGGACTCCCTTGTGTTGATGTGTGTTTCCGTGGTGAATGTTGAGTTTTGTGTGGAGCTTAGAAAACATCACCGACTCTGTAAGAATAGGGATCAGGAAAAGAACTATGAATTGGTAGCGCCTGATTCTAATGAGTGGGTTTGCTTTCCTGCTTTGAGCCGGGGGGAACATCCCTTCTTTTATACTTATTACTATTTTTTCAGCCAGCTGAATATTACCTTTCCTTTTACTTCCTTTGAGACCGACCTGTTGTGGTCATGTAACGTAGCTCCATCCCAGCTTCATCTGAACTCCTGGGATTTTATTAAGATTTTTCAGTTGCTCTGCCAAGAGTTAGGCGTCACGCCTTTTCAGACTCTCTTTCTTTATCTTTGTGTTTTGACTAAGCCCGTAATTTCCTAAAAAAAGAAAGCCTCTTGGATTTCCTTTCATTCTGCCCAGGGATAAAAAGTGTTTGCTATGTATGATGAGTCCTTTAGGGACTTTAAGAATTACTTTTTTAAGGTCCGAGCTGTTGAGGGAGCTCGACCGTTTTTCTTAGAAGTGAATAATGAACCTGCCTTCCCCTTGTGTTGGCAAAAGAACGTTGTGGTATCTCGATACATGTGGGAGATGCTTGATGAGGTCAAGCAGGCTTTTGTAAATGTTTTTAAAAGACATCTGGGGGGAACCTCGCCATCTTGACACCGAGAGGTTTTTGGGAGACCCCTCCCTAGTCCAAACTGTGTTGGGTATTGGCCGACTTATTTTGCTTCTGTTTTTACTTTGCTTCCTTCTCTTTCCAGTTTGTAACCTGCTTCTTTATGGTTGATTTTTGTTTTTTAGAGATGGCCAAGAATAATGACTCCATGAAAGCCTTTAAAAAGGCGAGGAAGGCTACTGCGGCCTAAAACATCTCGGCCAAAGTGACTGGGGAAGGGTCTTCTCAGGTTTCTAAAAAACTACCTGTGCTGAACTCTCCTGGACCGAGGAGGATGATCCCTACCCCTCGGGTTCATGTGCTTGATCCTCCCCAAGCTTATGCTGCTACCTCTTCTCCTACAGCTGTTCTTCCTTCAAAAAGACCTCGGACTGTTGAGCCCTTCAATCTAGATGCTCCTGAATTTGATGCTGTTGGGTTCATCTACCAGCAGATTGCCCCTTATGGTATTATGCCTATTGACAATGTCTCTCTTCTTCGTCATTTGGATTTTATTACTCGGAACAGTGTCAAGATGGCTCATATGGGAGCAGCTTTATATCAGACCGTCCAGGATCTTCCTATCCATGCAACAAAGGCTTTTATGGAGGAGGCTAAGTTGGAGTTCGACCAGTTCAAGGGTTTAAAGGAGGAGCTCGAGGTAAAGGTGGCCAAGCTGGAAAAGGAGTTGGAGGGTGAAAAAACTAGAGCTATTGCTTTGGCGGCCTCTGTGAAGTTGGCTGAGGATACGGCGTTGAAGCATAAGGAGAGCTATGTCACCACTTATAGGGAGATGATGGGTCTCAGGGAGAGTTTGGAGTCTATCCGAGCTGATTATGCTGAACTTCAAGGTCATCTTGTAGGCAGTGTCAATGCTGCTTATGAGAATTTGAAGGAGCAGGTTCGAGTTCTTGCGCCCGAGCTTGACCTTACTCTTTTCAGCTTGGACAACATTATAAAAGATGGTAAGATTATTCCTGATGACCCTGATAATGATGACGATGTCGAGCCTCCTTCCGTGCCTGCTGCTAAAGTCTCTGTTGCCCCTGCTTCCTCAGCTTCGATAGGTAAAGTTGGTCAGCCTGAGTCTGATCCTGACGTTCAGATCCTAAACTGGGATGATGGGACGGTAGATGCTGTACCTCTTCAGACTCGTCCTCCTTCACCCGGTGATGTAGCTACTGGGACGTCTTTGGATCCTCTATGATTATTTCTGGTACATTTGTGTATAGCCCGACCTGTGGGCTTTGAACTCTTTTTTTTGTAATTTGTAGTCTTGGTTTATGGATACTTTGGTTGCTTTTTTGTTAGCAACTTTATTTTGGAAAAACAAAGTAGTTTCTCAGGCTCTTGGGGTTGACTTTAGGTGGCCTATTGGGTCTTTGTTTATTATAGTAGTTTGGTTCCTGCCTGTTGATTGCTTGCTTAGTATTTAGGCTGAGGCGTTGAAATACTGTTTTTCGACCTCTTTTGATTGCCTTTACACTTTCTTGCAGCTTTAATTATTTTGGGTCATGGCCTTCTGGGTCCAACTTGAAGTCCCTTATAGCGCATGCCTTCTGTTTGGCTGACTCCTTCTGAAGTTATTTTAGTAATCCATTTTGTTTGGATCTTTGTCAGATCTCTTTTATGGATTACTTTTATAACTTTAGCTTGTGGGAGGCCGACTTCATCATGTCGGTCCCTTCGAAGTTATTTCTAGTAATCCTTCTGGGATCTTTGTCAGATCTCTTTTATGGATTACTTTTATAACTTTGGTTTGTGGGAGGCCGACTTCATCATGTCGGTCCCTTCGAAGTAATTTCTAGTAATCCTTCTGGGATCTTTGTCAGATCTCTTTTATGGATTACTTTTATAACTTTGGTTTGTGGGAGGCCGACTTCATCATGTCGGTCCCGAAGTTATTTCTAGTAATCCTCTTTTTAGGGCTGGTCAGGCCTCTTTCTAGGGATTTACTTTTTATAACTTTGTTGTTGTGGTCGACTGGTCCGACTTCATCATGTCGGTCCGTCTTTTAAGTTATTTTTTAGCAACCCATTCTCGTCAAGTCCTTTCCTATGGGTTACTTTCGATAACTTCTTGCATTTAATCTATTTTGTCTCTTCTCATCTTTGCCGATTTTATGGAAATTAGGTTTGATCCTCGCCTGGTCGACCTTTGATAAATTCAGTTTCATCTTTGTTGGCCCTTATTGTGACCGATCAGTGAATTTAGTTTTCACATTTGCCGATCTGTAGCTTTATAATCGGGTGATGAAATTTTATGTTCCAGATTAATGCGTCTCGATAAAGGATTTGTAGAAAATTTGAAAAAACTTTATTCAAAAAGAAAATATGCAAGTATATACATGTGGGAGTTTTACCCCTCTAAGTTAGGTATTTCATGGATCTTGGCTTGGTGCCTCGTTAAAAAACCTTTTTAAGGAAAAAGAGTGCACCTCATCCTAAGATCCTTTACTACCTCTTAACGGTAGTACCTTCGTAAGTTGCAGGCGTGCCATGACCTTGGGAGCTTTCGCCCTTCGAGTTCGGATAGCTTGTAGTAGTCTCTTCCGAGTACTTCTATGACTCGGTAGGGTCCCTTCCAGTTTTCTGCTAGCTTTCCTTCTCCAGGTCGAGTTGTTCCGATGTCATTTCGAATTAGGATGAGGTCGTTCTCAGCAAAACCTCGTGGCACTATCTTTTGATTGTGTCTTGAAGCCATTCGACATTTTAATGCCTCTTCCCTGATCCGAGCTCTTTCTTGGATTTCTGGAAGTAGGTCAAGTTCTTCCCTTTAAAGTTGGGAGTTGGCCTCTTCACTGTAGTGGATCACTCTGGGTGATCCTTCTTCGACCTCCACTGGGATCATTGCCTCTATTCCACAAGCTAATAGGAAAGGTGATTCCCTTGTGGTGGAGTGTGGAGTTGTCCGATATGCCCATAGGACTTGCGGGAGCTCTTCAGCCCAGGCTCCCTTTGCATCCTGTAATCTCCATTTTAACCCGGCTAATATGACTTTGTTGGCAGCTTCTGCTTGTCCGTTGGCCTGGGGGTGTTCTACAGATGTGAATTTGTGTTTTATGTTCAGATTGGCCACTAATTTTCTGAAGCCTGCATCTATAAATTGAGTGCCATTGTCTGTGATGATGGAGTATGGAACCCCAAACCTTGTGACAATGTTTCTATATAGGAATTTTCGACTTCTTTGAGCAGTGGCGTTAGCTAGGGGTTCTGCCTCAATCCATTTTGTGAAATAGTCTACCCCACGATGAGGAATTTGACTTGTCCGGATCCTTGAGGGAAAGGACCAAGAAGATCGAGTCCCCATTTTATGAATGGCCAGGGTGAGGTTACGTTAATAAGCTCCTCTGGTGGGGCAATGTGAAAGTTGGCATGTTTCTAACATGGTGGACATGTTTTTATGAATTCTATTGCTTCTTTTTGTAGAGTCGGCCAGCAGAATCCGGCCAGGAGTACTTTTTTGGTAAGAGCCTGTGCTCCGAGATGGTTACCACAGATGCCACTGTGTACTTCTTCTAAGACTTCCTTTGTGTTGGAAGTCGGCACACATTTTAACAGTGGTGTTGAAATTCCTCTCCTGTATAGAGCATTGTTTACGACGGTGTAGTATTGTGCCTCCCGTTTTAACTTCTTTGCCTCCTTTTTATCTGTAGGGAGTGTTTCTATTTTGAGGTAGTTAATTGTGGGAGTCATCCATCCTTGATCCAGACCTGTTATGGCTAGGATTTTTTCTTCTTCTGAAATTGACGGGTTCTACAACATTTTCTGGATGAGGCTTCTATTGTTGCCCCCTGGTTTGGTGCTGACTAGTTTTGAGAGTGCATCAGCTTGAGCATTCTGTTCCTGAGGTATGTGGCGGACTTCATATTCCCCGAGTTGTCCGAGCTGTTCCCTAATTTTGTCCAAGTACTTTTTCATGGTGGGATCCTTGGCTTGATAGTTCCCTGTTATTTGTGATGTGTCTACTTGTGAGTCGCTGAATATGATAAGCTTTTGAGCTCCAACCTCCTTAGCCAGCTTCAAACCAATTAGTAGTGCCTCATATTCAGCCTGGTTGTTTGAAGGAGGGAACCCGAATTTAAGGGAAAGTTCGATTTGGGTTCCCTGATCGCTTTCTATTATGACGCTTGCGCCACTTCTGGTTTTATTTGAGGAACTGTCTACGTAGAGATTCCATTTTGTAGGGATTTCTGGGGTGTCCGTAAACTCTGCAATGAAGTCAGCCAGATACTATGATTTGATGGCTGTCCGAGCTTCATACTGAAGGTCAAATTCGAAAAGCTTGACTGCCCATTGCAAGATTCTTCCTGCTAAGTCTGTTTTCTGTAAAATGCCTTTTATGGGCTGGTTGGCCTGAACCCAGATGGTGTGGGCTTGGAAATATGGGCGAAGTCGTCGAGATGTTAGTCATAAACTTGATCTAGCATAACTTGATATGCTACGATTTAGGAAATTGCACGATCGGCAAAATTCCTTCCGGCAAGTGCACCGGATTATCGTCAAGTAAAAACTCACAATAGAGTGAGGTCGAATCCCACAAGGATTGGTTGAATGAGCAATTCGGATTAGAAGTTTGTTCTAGTTGAGCGGAATCAAGATTTAGATGAGAATTGCGGAATCTTAAATGGCATGAATTAAAGAGCGAGAAGCTAAAGTGCTGAAATTAAAAAGGGATGGGGGTGATTGCATGAATTGAAATTTGCAGAATGTAAATAGAAAGGGATAGATCAGAGATGGGGAGTTCATTGGGTGTTAGGAGATATTGAGATCTCCGAATCAAAACAACTTTTATCCCTTCTTCAACCAATGCATTCATTGAATTTTGCTTGGCAATCTTATATGATTGGATCCCAATCCCTTGGCTCACCAATTCTCTCTAAAAACAAACAAATTCCCAATCCCTTGGTTTAAATGTTAATAAGAAGAGATGATGCTCGATCACTGATTATACCACACAGTTTCATGAACCACAATTTGGTAGGATTACATGTCACAATATCCATCCAAACCCCAATCCAATTCACTGTGAGAAAGCTTCTCTAGCATGAATCCTCCATTCCTTTCCCAAGGTTTCGAAGGATTCCAATTATGGGTAATTTCTTTCCCAAGACAACTACCCAATGGAATTAGATCGAGAAGCTTTCTAACAAAATTCAAGAGAAAAGATTGAAGAAGAAGATAAAAACTATTATTGATTCATTGAATTACAATAGAGCTCCCTAACCCAATGAAAGAGGTTTAGTGAATCATAGCTCTGAATTCAATTACAAAAAGTATCAAAACTAAAAAAAATGATAAAAATTCCCGAAGTCCCGTCTAACTTAAATTCTATCCTATTTATACACTTTCTAAATTGAGCTTCTGTTGTG
>NC_029775.3:72544522-72546389 GCF_000817695.3 Arachis duranensis
ACTAAACAATCAAGCATGCATACCACCACTTAATTCTACTTGATTTGTCACTAAATGAGCCAAGTTACCTTTGTTCACACTTTTCTTTTATTTTTGGAAACAGAACAAGCATGGCAAGCATTTGTTTAAGAATGTGAAGTTTATCCAGACACTTAGACTATCACTTATTTGGAAATTAAACAAACAGACAAACAAAAACTGCAATGACTCAAACTTAAAGCAGTGGTGCATGCAAACTTCCAATATCAGCAATTCAAAGTACACGCAATTAAGTGACAATACAACCTTTTAGCATCTTCTTTGTTGTTCATCATCCTTCCTAGCCTTGGTGTTCTCTTTGATGATGATGTATATTCCTTCCATGAGATTGATTGTCTTCCTGCAAAGCTATTAGAAGTTGCTTGTTCCCCAAGCAATTTGAGAATTGGTTAGCATGCATGTATGTTTGTAGGCCTCTGAACTTAGATTGGTGTGTGAACACCAAACTTAGTTCCTTGCCATATGCAGCAATTTGGATCATATGCAGAAAACCTCATGTGCTTTTATTAAGAAAATAACTATGAACTAGAAAAAGAGACTATGAACTAGAAATTAAACTATTGTTTAAGTAGTTTCCCTGATTGGTTGGAGCTAGTGACTAGTCATGCTGAGGTAGAAATGTGCTTTTAATGAAGTTTTTGGTGGAACACCAAACTTAGAATCTCACATTCACCCTTGAATTGTTTTGGTGTGCAACACCAAACTTAGCTCCTTGCAATACAGATAAATCTACTTAACTCTTTTATTGAAATAACTAGAAAATAAAAACTACCTTTGGTTGGGTTGCCTCCCAACAAGCGCTCGTTTACTGTCATTAGCTTGACATGCTGTTCCTGACTTTCTTCCTCTTCCTCCAGTTTGTTAAGAGGAATGACTTCAAGTGGATAAAGGAGCTAGTTGGTGCCCCTTGTTGTGAATGCCTTTTTCCAGCAAGCTTTCCCTTGTGATTGGCTTGAGTGAACTTGCTTGTTGGCTTAGGAGTTGGATTGTTCTTCGACCTTCTTTTCTTCATGGATATGGTCCTTTGTTTCTCGGTCACAATCCTCATTGTGGTGCTTGTTTCTACTGCCTTCACATCCTTGATCTCAGAACTTGGTTGTTGTTGGACAGTTGGAGTATCCTGTTCATCAAAAGCTTCCTGAATTTGTGGTTCAATGAACCCTTCCTCTTTGCAACTCTCTGTTTCATTGGAGTGTGATCTCCCTTGATTGACTTTCTCCCTTTCTTGTTCTTCTGATTCCTCCCTTGGGTTTTCCATGGTATCACTAGAAGAATTGTGGGTAGGGATTTGCTTTTATAGATATCCAATTTGTGCTTCTAGCTTTTGAATGGCAGCACCTTGATTTTGCAAGTTGGATATCACTTCTTCCTTAAAGCTTTTCAAATCACTTATGTCCTGACCCATGTTTGCTAGCATTCCTTCTATCCTGTTTAATTGATCTTGAAATTGTTGGTTCGAATTGGATTGGGCAGGTTGATTATTTTGGCCATGATATGGTGGTTGGGAGTAAGTGTTTTGTGTGGCTTGGTATGATCTTTGGTTGGAGTTTTGGTATGTGGAATTGTTATGTTGGTTGTGGTTGTAAGGTTTGTGGTTTTGTGGTTGGCTTTGCTGGTTTCCCCACCCAAAGTTTGGGTGGTTTTTCCATCCTGGGTTGTAAGTGTTGGAATGTGGATCATATGATTGCCTTTGTTGGTTTCCCACATAATTGGCCTCTTCCCAATCACCGCTTTCAATGCTTGTTTCCTCTTGATCTTGTGTGTGTATTGCAGCCACTTGACTTGTTCCTAATTTCCTGGTGAGCTCTGCTAGTTGCTTGGCAAACAC